>NC_136065.1:133380925-133610925 GCF_964261635.1 Lissotriton helveticus
GATGAAGTAATACATTTGTAATGCTCATATTCTGTAAGGGCTTTGGAGGAAATATTCCATCCATGTAGTCAATAGGGGTCCATCTGTCTTCAAATGAGGCAGGCAGACCTAAAGGCTTAGCAGGCAGCGTAGGTTTTTGCAATCTCTCCATCAAACTCTAAATCGTTGATGTCTTCCTCTTTCACATGAAAGAGAACAATTATTAATTTGTTGCAAAAATATGCTAGAATTAGCTTAATGTAAGTCAGGTTAGAAACGCTGTAGCTTACAATGTATAGAAAAACATACAGAAACTCTAGTCTTCCTATAATGATCTAAGAAAAAAGAAACATAATTGTTTTCTGTTAATCACTGTTCATTTTAGAAAAACAGATCAGAAGAATGAAGAGCCATTTCTCATTTTTATTGTTTAAACTGCAGATGTAATTATGCTCTGTGACCAGTCTTTTACTTTAGCTGATGGCAGCTGGAATTATGATGTCACAATCCAACTGTAATGATGTATTATAGTTGAGCAGCTACGCTGTCGTTAGTGGTACCACATCTTGACTGTAATAAGGGAATTAGAGATAGGCTTCTGTTCTGAGATTGCAGGCTTCCATGTAATATAAAATAAGTTATAGTCCCATCTGTGACTTCTACCCCTGCAATATTAGTCAGAGCCAAAGGCATCTATAATGCATCATTGCCTGTCTCCTACACTCTAGTAGCAGCTGAGGCATCTCTAGCAGAGGGGAAATTACCATTTCACTGTGGCTCACTGTTGTGCACATCACAAAACAGGTCCTGAGGCATGCAAGCCTTCTTTAACATCTGCTGCAGATGTGTAACTACCCTGAATCATAAAGCACAAAACATTTTTTTTTTTATCAGAAACATATATCAGCTGTCAGGAATGTCACACTTGATACTATCCCAAAAGCCATCCCTTGAATCTGACTCTGCCAAGATTCAGATGAGGCCCAGATTGTGCTGAATGTCACATTCCCTGTATGTGGGAGAAGCCAGTACTGAGACAAGGCAATTCACATCGAGGCTCACACGTGTCATATGGACTGTTTAAGCAGGATTGCAGGATGACACGTTACATATGCTTCTCACAAGTCACCCAGCATTGCCTTGTGTAGGAAGGGCCTTTTTCCTACTCCTAAACAAAGGATGTGTACCTTGCAGATGATGCTGACACAGACTCATGTAGACAGGCAACAGAAGGCGGACAGAGACGTGTTCTCTTATTCAGAGACAAACGTTTCTTGAAAGGCGTGTACAATAAAATGATGGCATAGACAGCTACAGGAGGCCCTTGGGAGCTTGTCAAACTGGGAGAAACACAGTAAATTGGTGATTAATCCCTACCCCTCTCAGTCCAGGATGCCTCACTTAGGGGTATATTTCCGAGGGGGTAGCGCCTCCAGAATGTCACTTTTAGCGACTTTCTGGCAGGGAAAACGAACAGCAACCCTCATGTGCAGATAGAAAACCTACACATTTTAACCATTGCTTTTTGTTCTTCAAAAACTCCAGTAGGTTGAAAAAAAATATATTATTGAGTGGGCCGAACATGGTGCCTGCTGGGCAGGCATTTCTGATGAAAGCATTTCCACCTGGCAGAGTTGCTCAACTAAAAATAGGGCAGGCATCTGCAGTCAGAAAAATGGAGGCAAGACCTCCGCCATTCCAGTGATTTAAGGGGACAGCCTACCCAGGGCACAAGTCCTAAAAAAAGAAGTGGGGGTATGCTGATGACACAACAGGAAGTGACGTCATGAAAGGTGGCTTGCACCATCGGGCTCATTGCCTCCCCTCGCTCACCCCTTAGATGCGATTGCATCTGAAAAGCCAGCACGTAAGCAGCGACTGTGAGCTCCGATCTTGTCCCAGAGAGGCCAAAGAGTGGATTCCAGCTGTTTGGCAGGGGGAACGGCATCCACCCAGTAAAATAGGTGGGGGGACGCCGTCCACCCGCGTGGTACCCCGACTCGAGCCCTGAGCCTACCAGAGTCTTAATGACCCCCACAGCAGTGGCGGTTTACAAGGAATAGTATGGGTGAGACGGCGTTGGGGGGTAGAAAAAAGATCATCTGTCTGCCGGCCGCTGCCACACCTCTGTCCTCTTCTGTTGAAGCACGGACGCACACAGACTTCAGACTCCCCTAAGCCAATCACAACACTGCTGTCACCAGCAGTGTCATGATTGTTCTGAGCTGCCTGGTTCGGCGCTCGGACAGGGAGGGGGAGCCTGTGCATGTTCTCCACCTGGCTGTGCAATACAGCCGGGTGGAGAAATGATAAGTGTGCCCAAGACGGCCGGCAAAACAGTCATGCACACTTAAGTGCACCAACCACTCCTCCCTCTGCTGACTGTGACAACTGCCCAGCCACACCCTGCCAAGTAAGGTAAACAAAATTGCCTCAGTAAAGAAATAGAAAATTCTAATAACATTGCAGAGGCGGAGGGGTGGAAGTGGGTGGTGGTCCGCCCCGTGTGGCACACATTTTGGGGGTGGCGGCCTCCCCCACTCCTACCTACCGCCTCGGGCGGCAATAGCAACCCCCCCCCCTCTTTAATGTGTTTGCCGCGGGGCGGCAAATGGATAAATCTCTCACCGGCCAACTCCCCCTCTCTCATCACTGCGGCCGTGGGGGCGGCAAACGCAGGGACCGCCACGGGCAACCACGGGGCTAGCTACGCCACTGTAACATTGTGTTACTATCATTTTATTTTTCCTTTTTGCACTGCTCAAGGATCAGTGGGGTGGCACTCCTACTCATTAGCGGAGGAGTCCCTGCTGCTCTACAGTCACATACAGAGACTGCACCAGACACACAACACAACACAGCAACGATCTACAACGAAACATCCAAAGGCAGCCAGGTAGAAGTACTGTGATGTGTACCTGTGCAGGACATGAATCCCAAAAGGTTTTGTAAACGTAAGTACAATGTAAGTAGGAATTCATCAAGATTTCCAAACATTTACTTCACAAGTGTGATTTGTGAACACAGAAATAGAACCAGGTTCGTGGGCATTCCTAAGAAGTCTTACCTGCCAACGTAGGCCAAACACATGAGTGTGTTTCACGGGATGGAACACTCTCATATTTGATGTGTGTGTTGATTGGATGGTTTTCCTCCTTGGAGAAAGAAAAATGTTTTGGTGAAAAAACAAAAGTAGCGTACTATGTTAGTGCTTGTTAGTGTCAGATTTCTGTATGCAGAATTTCCTGCTGGTCTGTTGGAAATTCTGCCTGTGTAAATTGTATGCATGTGAATAGTTTGTGAAAATGTGACTATTGTATTGTGAGTATTGAACTTTTCTAGAAATCCATGGTCTTTCTGCGAATCCCTGAATTTAAGAATTTGTGATTAATGTAAAAAGTAAATCTGCAGAACTAAGAGCCAGGTGTATGATTCAAGTTCGCAAATCTGGATGTGCAGTTTACACCAGCCGCGGCCGCTGCAGGTGAGAGCAGTGGGGCAGTGAGGCCGGCTGGGGGGGGGGGGGAGGGGTTCGAGAGATGACCAGAATGGAAAATTAAATAAATAATTAATTTTTGGTCGTCTCTCGAAATCCCCCCTAGCCAGCCCCACCACTCTTACCTGCAGCAGCCCGGCTGGTTTACACTTTGTATGGTTTGCGAATAGCATTGCAATCGATGATGAGACCGTTGTACTAATAGGATACATCACAATTGTACATTTGCAAATGAATGATAAATTACCTGCCTGATAAATATGAATTAGGCAGGTCACACTTAGTGACCCCACGTGATTGACTGTGGATGTAGAGCTAGAGGCCTCAATACAGATGTTTTCCATTTTTTACACATTGGGGGAGTCTCCTCCAAGGCACCCAAAGCTCCCCTCAAGGTTACTAACACAGGTCTCAAAGTGAACGCGTTCCAAAAGGGACAACTTCCCCTTAACAAATCAGTATTAAACCCTAACTCGGAAGTAAGTAAGTGATCAATGACTTGTGGCTACAATTATGGTCACAAGCTATTAACACCTCCCTTTCTGAATCAATCACAAATAGGAGGGGTGTCCCATTCCTCTGTCCTATTTGTGATTCAGAAAGGGTCCCAAAAACATTTTAATTGTTAAAAAAAGAATTTAGTAACTCATTATAGGGCTTTCGTACCTTGTAATAAAGTTCTTTTCAAGTCTCTACAAACCCTGATTTTGCAAATTGCAGGGTTTGCGATTGCAAAACAGCTTTATATATCAGGCACCTCATTTAACACTTTTCTGATGATATTTGTAAATCAGAAGTTTAGACATTTAGAGAAACAGACAGACACATTTCCAAATCCATAATTAACTACTGCTCTCATGTATTTATTGTCTCATGTAGAGTTTAGTGAAACAGAAGCTCTGCCATACATTGGTGGAGCTCTCACCCTTCAAAATTGATGGTTCTCCACGTCATTTAGAAGTGGCAGAACAGCTGGAATTTCAGTGGTGGAGTGTCAGCAAGCCCTGCTGTTGGAAATCCTTGCCATGTTGGCCCATCCTACAAAAGACTGCTGGGCCACAGTGGAGGCAGCCCCACAGGACCATCACCACTGATTTTCAATACCCTGTCTGCTATGCCATGCACAGCAACCTGTGCATGAAAAACAAATATGGCCCTGATGCACAGAAAGAAAATATCTGGGCCATTGTTTTTTTTTTTTAAAATAAACTCCAACTTTTGGAGTTTGAGAACACCAAATAAAACTTGCTGAGCTATAAAAAAGGACACACACTCCAAATTCATCTGGACTTATAATGCATCTGCCTCACTGGCAGATGCAGAGTTGGGTCAGAAATCTCAGCCAGGCTGTTTGGAAATCTATATATATATATATAGGGTATGCAATGTCCATTGGGGGCTCCCCCTCTGGAGACAAAGGTTTCTGCTGCCCCCGCAGGCAAGTGGGCTGCCTGCCATGCATTAAATTACCCCCTTAGCCTCTACTTATTATTCAGAGTACTTGGATTAGGAAAGCAAACATTTTATAATGGAGATTGTTAGCACAACTAACAAACGGTTTAAGCCTCTTGTGGAAACTTAAACTGTGCTTGGAAACCTCTGGGTATAAACTGTGCATCTATGCTTCTAAATGGGAAATTCTTCTTCAAAGAAACAGGATCTCTGAGCAAAGATTTAATTATTGAAGTGGAAATATCAATCTACATAGCAACTTTAGACACTGTTATTTCATTTGCAAACAATGGTGGCAAATTGCACAGCAACGTTTTGTTAATAGATTTGAATTTCGAGAACCATTGTATGTACTAATAGGTTGATTCTCAAGAAAACAAATTGCAGGGTTTGCAGAATGGCCGGCCTATTTATGATTCACCAGGCATGTCCCAATTTGCAAGCCCCTTTGATTGGCTGCAATCACATGGATGGGGGCCTGCAAGGGACAGCAACCCATCATCCCAGTGAATCCATTTCAAGAGAAGAATTGTAGCAAAATATGAAAATGAGGGCACAACTTCCTAGCAGTGTTAGGACTTTAACCATTAAAATTACTAAATAAAATGACTATTCAAATAATCTACCTGTTCGCCTTTTTTCTTGAGGAACCTGGTCACTCCATGCTCCATGGAGGCCCCTCACAGGTCCATATTAGTGCTATAAAAATTGTCATTGAAATAATAGCTTTTTTAAAAAATATATATATTCCTGACAGTAAGAATTTGTACTTCCAATTAAGTGCATATTTATGATGTTGCTAGTGGTACACTTAGAAATACTTTAGTCAAGTATCAAAAGGGCTACAGACAGGTTTCTCTACTGGTTATAGTTATCATATTGATCTATTTATGGGTTCAAATACATGCTCACATGTCCACCTATGGTGATCTCAGCATGACCTTTAGTGCTGCTTAATGTTGACCTGATAAGTAAGTGGCTCACTTAGCAGTCTCTGGTGCCTAGATATTTCTTTTTGGATTGACGGTGCTTTTGTGTATGTATGTGTGTTTCTATCTATATGCAAACATCATTGTGGCTTTTCTTGGTCAGTTATCACTACTAATAAGGCATGCTCTCTTGTCCTGCAGAATGACCTCCATCGAGCAATCCAGAGAACACAGTCAGCCATGTTTAATCAAGTTCTGATTTTAATCTGCACCCTCCTCTGCCTTGTCTTCACTGGGTAAGCTTTTGCTTTATTTATGTCTGTGGGATGTTGTCATGTTGAGGAGGACCCCAGCTGATGTCCAGTAACCACATGTTTGAAAAGTTTCAAAAAGGAATTTTTCCCACTATAAATGTCCTCATGTTCTGGGTTTCATCAGTTGCTACAAATGCCCTTTGAGTGCCAGCGGGATAGGTGTATTCAAAACCTGAAAGATGTAGTCATTGAGTTAGGTATTATTAACAGAACTTGTTGAAGTGCTGTGCGACTGTTGACACTGTGGAGGTTGCGATCTTACCTACCTGATCTTTCAAAAATTCTCTATTCCCTTTCAGACGATCTTCTGCCAGTCAGTCACATCCCATCAATTGCACAACCAGTCGTACCATTGCTGAAACTGTTTTACTTCATACCAATCTCCAATTAGATCATCCCCCCTTCAGATAGCTCTCCAATTCTCATTATGATCTTTCCCCAACTAGACCATTTCCTGGGCAAACATTTCCTTAGACAGATTAATCTCATCCAGACCTTTTCCCAGTCAGGCTCGCAATCCATGAAATTCCTCAAATGCCCACTTCCAGTGCAATTGAACATATATACTAAATGACCACACAAGGTACTAAGACATATGCAACATATACCGTTTTCACATCCAGTAACGCATGTGTCCTCTGGCCCCCCCATCATACCATCTGTTTTTTGTGCCTTCCACCATATTGCCAACAACAAATCTAGTATATGTATACAAGATAAACCAAAAGATCGGAAGGGACCAAGGGTACTTGAGTAATTCTAGAGACAAATGCCCCTTAAGAAAAAACTAAATACAGTTGTTCCGGATACAAAATTCAGTTCCATAAACAGATTTAATGATCAGAGTTTTCAATTTTATTACCACATTTGGATCAAAAAGCTGCATTACCCCAGCCGGAATAATTTGAGAAACCAATGGTCAAGAGAGCAAACAAACAATGAACTGAAACAAACAATGAGAAAAAAACCAATGATGCACAGAAAAGCAGGTGTTAAACTGACAATAAAAGACATATAGACATATACAGGCAAGCAAACAGTGACCAACATTAATTTAGCACCTTTAGGTCACTTCTTATTAAAAGCAAAACACTACTGCACCCAAAACAAAAATACTACAAAGCATAGTGTACCGGGTCAGAGTGCATGTCGACGATGTTTCGATCCCGTAAAAATATGGGATCATTATCCGTACTGAGGATCAGTTGCCTGGCATGGTATCAATTGATATATTACATGAAGCACCTGATTTTTCAACAATCTGTAATTAAACAAACAAACAACAGGCTTTTTCAACACAGTTAGTACCTGTTCATGAGTATCACACGAAGATGAAGCACTAGAGCTGCTAGATAGAAAACGTATTTGAGTCATGCTGACCTGATAACATCGCCGTTGTCTCTAGAATTGAACAACAAATCTAGTGGCAACGTTTTGATGTAACCAGCACACTAATACTGCCCTCTGTCCTACCCAATAAACCTGCAAGTTCTCTACCCAACCCACTGCCCAGCACCCACACATGGTCCCAGGCACATTGCCAAAGGACATCCAATCAACAACAAAATTATAAGTAGATCATCCTCCCTCTTAAAACTATTAAAAAGAATCACAATACGGGCCAGCAACTTGAAATGTAGAGCAGTCCTGTGCCTCAGATTGACACTGACTTTACAAAACCTTTACCTGCAGTATATTAAGTTGAATCACCAGTACCTGAGTGAATATAACAGACTAAAATAGTATTTTACTGTTTATATTTCCTTTATAAATTTGGTGTCCCTTTTCCTTGTCTCAAGGTTTCTGCTATTTCTGCTGGCATCTGCCCTGATCACTTTTATTCTCACACCAGCCTCTTCCAGTCACACCTGGCATTTTCACTTTGTCACTCCAAGTTCTCATAAGATGACTCCAAACTCTCAGCTATGCACACTTTTATGAATCCTGGCGGTTCACCCAAAACATTATATATCTCAGGATTTACTTCTAATCCACAGCTCACATTAACTGTAATACACCAGGGTATTCTGACCTTCAACCCTTCAGCACCTGATCTGCCCTCTCATCAGATAACCATTTTCATCTTCTTCTGCCTTGCTATGACTACCACCTTAATAGGCCTGCAGATTTCTGCCAAAACATGGCAAGATATGGGGTTCTTTGCATAATCACCATGATGTTGGTTAGAGACCTTGTTGATTCATTCTCACTTTGAATGCATGATATATGGAGGTTAACTGGGAAAGAGACTAAATTCTTTTTTCTTTTATTACATACTAACTGTTGAATATACATACATGCCAATGTGGTTTTGTTGTGCATTATGCATATTTTAAAATGCCAATAAATTATTAACTTACATAAAACATGAAAGCATAGGCCACTATTAAGCCATGTGTAGGGCAAATGTTTTCAAGAAAGCCCGTAGTCTGACAAGGATTGACTACTATTATTCCAGCACTATAGGCATCGTGAATATACCCACCATATGTAAGGGTGGGCTGCAGACTTTTGTTAAGAATTCACACAATACGTGAAGGATTATTAAGTCAATAATACTGGAATGTTGTAAAAAAGGACCATAATATGTCAAGGATGGTGTTGACCCGGACCTTTTAGCAGGTTTAACCCCTGAGTTCTTGCATTTTTTCTCCTATTTTCTGACCTGCTTTTGTTGGCTTTAGGCTCTGGGTGCTTTACCACTGCTAATTAGTGCTAAAGTGCATATGCTTTCTGTGTAAATTGTGCTTCTGATTAGTTCTCCATGATTGGCATATTTGACTTCCTGGCAAGTCCCTATGAAAGTGCACTATATGTGCCCCTGGCCTGTAAATCAAATGCTACTTGTGGGTCTGTAGCACTGGTTATGCCACCCGCATGAATAGCCCTGTAAACTTGTCTCAGACCTGCCATTGCAGTGACTGTGAGTGCAGTTTTAAACTGCCATGTCGAACTGGTAAGTGCACCCACTTGCAAGGCCATATCCTTCTCTTTTACTACAGTTAAGGCACCCATAAGGTCAGCCCAGTGAAAGGTAGGACATATACTGGTGTGTTTTACATGTCCTGATATATTGCCAATTTCGTTTTTCACTATTGCAAGGACTAGCTCTCCAATAGGCTATCATTGAAGCTGCCTTGTACCATTTTAGATGTGTGACTTTCAATTGGGAACAGCCTGAGATTTGGAATTTGGGCTCTCTGAGCTCAAAATTAAAAAAACACATATTTTAGAACAGATTGTTTTTAAACTGTGTGTTTGAAGATGCCACTTTTAGAAAAAGGCCACTTTCTTGTTTAACCCTCCTGTGCCTCTGCCTGCCTGTGGAATCAACATGTGGTTTAAGCTGACATGGGCCTGTTTGTGCATTCACTCCAGACAGTCACACAAATGGAGTTGAGGTGTGCCCTGCATATCCTGATGGCCCTTCACCAGGCTGATGGGTCTTCCTGAGCTAGAGTGGTGAGAGGAGCTGTCGCCTGCACCTGAATAGGGCTATGCCTGGCCTTTCACAATGCTTTCTCCATCCCCCTGGAGTGTGTCTAGAGCTAAGACCAGGCAGCACAAGAACGTGTGTACCACAAAAACAATCCTTTGAAAGAATGCCTACTTTTAAGGCCAAGAGGGATATAAGTATTGGCCTTAAATCCCCAGACTGAAGAACACTTCTGGATCAAGAGGAACCTCTGCCAATGAGAAGAGCTGAAGAGCTATGAGGAGGCACCTTTGCTGTGTGTTTCTTTGCTGGGTTAGTCTGCAGTTGCTACTTCTGCTTTGGAGAGGAAATGGACTGGACTTTGCTGTGTATCCTGCTTGTGAAGTTTCTCCAAGGCCTTATGTGTATTTGCCTCCTGTTAGGAAGTCTCAGGGCCATCAAAGACTTCATCTGCAGCTTCCCTGATCTCCACGGCTGGGAGTTCTGACCTGCCAAGTGGTGCCAATTCCAGTTCTGGACCCTAGGAGGTGTTTCCTACTACATAAAGCTTCAAAACCCTGCAAAATCAACACTTCACCCTTCCAGCGCCTGTTTTTCCAACGCAGCACCGCTGTGTGGTGGAAATCTTCATGAAGCACCGCCATACGGCCAATAAAATCGATGCAGCACCTGCCTGCGGCCCGAAGAACCACTGCAGCCCAAGTTCAGCGCACCAGTATCGGAAGTCTGAGACCATTGACTCGGACGCAGGCTCTGTTGTGCGGCTGTGAAGATCAACGCAATGTTGGACCACAGTTGAAGAAATCAATGCAGTGCCTGTTCGCCGCCACTGCATCAACCTCTACTGCCCAAGGATTTCTATGCATCACATCTGTGCGCCAAATCTACATCAATGCTGGGCTTCAGTAGTGAACCGAAACTGCGTATCCAGAGAATCACCTCCCCATGCAGTAAGAAACCGATGCATCACCATCTCTCACAGTAAGGAATTGACGCTTCATCTTCTCTGAGTAGCATTAAGGAACCTACGCATCGCCTTCACTCGGAACCAGAAACTGACGCATCACCTTCACTTGGTGTAAGGAACCAACGCATCGCTTTTCTTTCCGGCACCTCACCTCCCCTGCGCCTATTTTCTCCTTGTGATTTTGATGCATTGCAGGTACTTTGCACAAAAAGTGAGGCATCCATAGTTTTATATGGACTGAAATGTTTGTAACTACTTAAGTGATATCTTGATTCATGTATGTCGAACTTTTGTTGTTTTGGTCTTGTTTTGATTAGATGAATATTGGCTATTTTTCTAAACTGTTGTGGTGTTCATTTTATAGTGTTTTCACTGTGTTACTGTGTGTTTAGGTGCAAAGGCTTTACACATTGCCTCTGATATAAGCCTGACTTCTCCTGCCAAGTTACCAAGGGGGTGAGCAGGGGTTATCTTAGCTGTGTAATCCCCTTACTCTCACTGGTTGAACCTCTGAAGGTTCTGCAATAAAAGAAGTAGAAGAGGACCTGGAGACATTCTGACAACCTGGTCAAAGCTCATGGTAGAAAGGTTTCTTGCCCTAGAAGAAAAGACACCTTTGATGGTGTGTTACTGCCCTCTCCTTGCTTAACTCTGACTTGTTGAGCATGAGGGTGTGGGAAAAAAACAGAAAGCTATCCAACTGCACTGCCATTCAAATGTGGTGTGTATGTACATGTGGATGTGCATGTCTGAGCATGTGTTTGTGTATGTATTGACTTACCCTATATTGGCAAGGTAATTGCTATTTGGTTGATATTTCTGTAGTCAATATTTTGTCAAACAATCATGTACACTATGTTACTGCACTTCTGTTTCCAGACTTGACAGTGGGAAAGCCACAATACTTTATTCCAATCTCCTCTGCTTCCACATCTCCACACTAAATACTCTTGTGGGTGAGCCACCCCCAGTAAAATTTGAATCAATTGATCTCTTCGATTGTGGAGAAGTTTAGATCGAATTTTGCATCATCTGCATATTGGTGGATCTTCAGTAGGATGTAAAGTTGAGTTTTAAAGCCTGCAATGCAGTGGCAGCTGCTAGGGTCCAGAAATTGTGAGGCAGCGGGGCAGAGGGGGTTTGAAAAGAAAAGAAAAAAAGATCACTTACCTGTGTGCTGCTGCCACCTCTCCTCTGTCCTCTTCTGTGCCTGACTCCCGACAGCATACAGGCTCCCAGACTCCCCTAAGCCAATCACAATGCTGCTGTCATACTGGTAAAAGTACTACCAGCATGACAGCAGCATTGTGATTAGTCTGAGTGGCCTGGTTTACCGGTCAGACAGGACAGTGCCTGGGAGCCTGGAACTGTTCTCACCTAGCTGTGCAACACAGCCGGGTGGTGAAATGCAAAGTGTGCATGACCGTTTGGCCGTCCTAAGATGGCCGCCAAACCATCATGAGCACTTATGGCGCCCACCACTCTTCCTCCCTACTGGCCCTACCCTGGCTCAGTACTGCTAAATAAAATGATGATAACATTTTGTTATCAACATTTTATATTTCTTTCTTGCACTGCTCAGAGAGCAGTGAGGGCGACGCTCCCCCGCTCAACGGACGAGCGGCCGCTGGCCAATAGCGTGACCATTGGTACATTAACCATGTTGAAACATGCAGCACACAAATATTTGCCACCGAGAAAGGCACTGCAGGACTTCATATGCACTTATTGCAATCTTTCTCATGTAGGTGAACATATAATAGGCAATAGACATTAGATGACTCACCTCATCACTGTGCAGGCAGAAAATGTGCTGCGTGTGCTATGAAGAGCCCGCGCCGCTCTCAGAATCCCTAATGCTCCTGTAATGGAGGCAAAACAATGAGCACAAATCCATGGGCGCGACAGGCTGCAAAATGGTGTTTCAGGAGTTCCCAGAGATTTCAAAATATAATTGTTACTCTTATTTAGTTGCCCAGTAGGCATCTTTTTCTAAGAACACTGTAAATGGAATACATTTTATATAATGGCATCCATGTTGTTTCCTTCTGTGATAATTTGCTGCCTTTCAAATTGAAAAGAAAAGGATCACGCGCTTTGTATTTTCCCGTGTTTCTGCAACAGTGCAAGGAAAAAGAAACATTTAATAGATTTTTAGCTTGAAATAGTTATTATTAACATTTAATGGTAATCAGCATCCATACATTTTCAACTATCATTCCCTGCAGGAAGGCTTAAAGAAATGTAACGATTTGCTCATAAATGTTAAATCTTATCCGAGTCTTTCCAATTATATAACTCAATGGACTGATTCAGTCAACAACATTTTTGTATTACTAAGGACTAACCCTCATGCCTAAACCCGGACTAGTGTATATTAAAAAAATATATGCATATTAACTCTTCAGGCTTCATTTGTTTGGGTACGCCATGTATATTTAAATCGCGTGCATTAATTATTTATTGCAAAACATGTAATCAAAAAACTGAAACAGAAATCTTTTCTGTAACTAGAAAATTGTATTGTTATTCCCAGACTGACAGTAAACCCATGTACACTGGCGAAGACGGTTCAGTGCTCTAAAGTGATAAAAATGTGTGACTAAAACATATACATATGTGTATATATAAGTCTGTCTGGCAAAAATTTCAGACAGTCTCTATGTGATCAAGGGCTCTTGAGCCCGAAACGCGTCATCTGCCGTAAGCTGTACTGGATGTAAAAGGTTAATAAAGACATCTTGCCTATGGAAGCGGTCCGTTTCTCCTTCTTTGCCGCTGTGCTGTGGTGGAAATAGCTGGAGTTGCAGTCGTGAGATTTAATTCACGGAAGTTTGGCTTGCTCCCGTTCACGGACCCTCTCACCCAGAAGTGGCAGCCACCCTCAAGCCGAAGTTGTTTGGAATTCGGGGCAAAACCTTGGTGGCTGCCCCCACCTGCTGCCGCTAGCTGTTAGTATCCAGGAAGAATCGGTCCGCGACGGAATCGGAGGATTCGTGGCAGACTAATTCCCTTGGTGAGTAAGACGGCATTTATGCAGAGGTGAGGAGATTTAAGGCATTATAAGAACATTTAGCCGCTAAACCAACGCGGGCTATTAAATAACCATATCTACAATCATCTGCCAGCATGTCAGATGAGACTGTATGTCAGCGGAAAGCAGCAGTTGATGAGTTATTTTGCAGCAGACCGGCGAATGCACCTAATACTTCATCAGCTTCGCAGATTAGTCATTTAACAGAGTGTAACGAAAAAATATTATTGAAAACCTGGAGAAGAGCATGAGGCTCGAAATCACAAAATGGTGGGAACACAAATCGCTAACTAAGTATGCCGAAGTGGGCCGTGCGCCAAGAGGCCTTCGTATCCTTTTGGCACCAAGTTTTGACAAACCGAACCCCTGCATGCTTAAGGAATGGGGACAAAGCAACCTGGATGCTTTGATGAATTTGGTTCATACCCTCATTAAATACGCGGCCATTGATCACTTGGAAATCCTCAAAGAAATTGAAAAAATCGAGGACGAATTGAAAAAATCATCTGAGCTGGATTTCATTAAAACCACAAGAGTTGCGATCAATGAGAGATTGCGCAAACACAAGGATAAAATCAAAAACCGGAAAGCTCACAAGTTTGCCCGAGATGAAATTGATAACAACAACGGGCAAATATTTACATTCGCTCGTAAGTACAACAATGAAAATCGTAAGAAGTTTGGAGAAAAAGAAAAGGGAAATCCTATGTACACACAAAGGGCTGGAAGTGTAGCCGGCATTAGTGAGGAAATCCCCAGCAGTGACACTATCTCCATAACGAGTGGTTTGAGTGTTGACGGTGAAGAAAGGCAACCATCAGTAACCATTCTCAATATGGAAGAGGAAAGGAATTTTTTAGTAGAGGAGAGACTTCGTACCTTGAGACCGAGGCAAAACAACAAACAAAAAACGCAAGAAAAAACAAATGAAGAAAAGAAAGGAGACAAAAGTGTAAACAAAGGGCAAAGCAACAAGAAGAAAAATACGTGGCAACTGAAGAAATAGATTTGGACAAATCTATTATTAATCTTTCTAATGTGCATTTAACATTAGCTCAAAAACAACTTTTGTCATTCGGTTGGAATTTCTGTCCAGGTCAACCTTTCAATTATGCAGCAACTCGAATTGACATCTTTCGCTTTGTCAGAAAATTAAAATTGAAAAAATATTTTGTGTTAAAAAAAGATAAAGGTAAAATCGACAGTGTACGAATGGGGGATAAAGATGAACAAGGTCTACCTATCACAGTTGCGGATATACCAGCATTGCTAACTTTACATGATCTGAATACTAGTGACTCCCAAACTGTTGACTCTGACATTGACGAATCTACTCAAACAAGACTCAGAAGAATCAACTTGCTACAGAAGGAAGCTGGGATCACTCCCTACAAGAAAAAAATCAAATTTCATTCCTATGATGCCCAAAGACGCTGTGGACACCTGCCATGATTGTGTAGTAGAAGACATAAAAAAGTTATACTTGCAAGTAAATTCCAGGAAAACAAAAAGGAAGAAACATATACAACAAAAGAAGCGTGATTACGCCAACCTGATGAAAAAATTGGGAGAAAATAGTGAGATCATCATCAAAAAATCCAATAAGGGAGGTAATCTAGTCATCTGGCCGAAAGAGGATTATATCAGAGAGGCAAAGAGACAACTAAATGACTCTGCTTGTTATGAGATAACCAACTATAAAAACTATAACAAAGCAACTGATATTTTGAAAAAACAGCTAATGCATTGGCGCAGGGAAGGACTCATCTCGCAAGATGAATTTAAATTTATGAATAATGAAAGTCCTGTATTACCTGTCCTGTATTTAATACCAAAAATTCACAAAGCTGTTTCTCCCATTCCAGGTAGACCTATTATTTCCGCTATTCGAAGCGTGGCTGAACAAGTTGGCCAATATATAGATTTTTTCCTGCAAGATCTGGTTAAACTGTTGCCTAGTTATGTCAATGATACTGGGGATTTTTTGTCCAAAACAAGGAATCTTCCGTGGTCGGATGGCATGCTATTAATTGCACTAGATATAGAATCGTTGTATACGAGTATCAACCATAGTGCAGGCCTAAAGGCAGTTACATTCTTTTTGGGCCAAAGGCCTAGCGAGTTTTACCAGCACAAGGCTATTATCAGTTTAATGGATTGGTGTCTTAACAATAATTTCTTTCTTTTTGGCAAGGATCTTTTCAGACAGCTCAGGGGTGTGGCGATGGGAGCCTGTTTCTCCCCCAGTTACGCGTGCTTGCACGTGGGCTGGTGGGAGGAACAGGTATTGAAGAAAGAGCATAAAGAAATCTTTGATACAAACATTAAATGCTTCCTTAGGTGCATTGACGACATCTTTATGGTGTGGAAAGGGAGTAAAGAAGAAGCGCTGGATTTTATTAAAACAATCAATGTAAATAATCTCAATCTCCATTTCACATCTCACATAGACAAGACCAGTATAGAATTTTTGGATGTCAAATTGTACATTAAGAACAACAAAGTAGGAACTACTTTGTTTAGGAAGCCAACAGCTGGAAATGTAACGCTCCATGCTTCAAGCTCCCATCCTAAGCATCTGATTGCAAGCATCCCCTACGGGGAGCTTTTACATCTAAAAAGAATCTGCGGTGTAGACAGTGACTTTGACAAATGCGCACCAGAATTGTTGCAAAGACTCAAGGTTCGT
Source organism: Lissotriton helveticus (assembly GCF_964261635.1). Lineage (NCBI taxonomy): Eukaryota > Metazoa > Chordata > Amphibia > Caudata > Salamandridae > Lissotriton > Lissotriton helveticus. Next base: position 133,397,222 of record NC_136065.1, read on the forward strand.
GGCTACACTGATAAGATGCTTAAATTGGCCATGGCTAAGGCTGACACAAGATCTAGAGAAAGTCTATTGCCTAACATTTCAGAAACTAACACACAGTCTCATGATTGTACTGTTACTGAAATAGATCCTCCAGACAATCAATGTCCCAGATTAATAACTGCCTACAGTGAAAATGAACGTAAGATCAGGTCTATAATGAATAAAAATTGTATTACCAGATCCAGTTCTGAGGACAAGTTTACCAGTGACTCCTACGATCACATTTAGCAGAGCTAGAAATATGGGCTCTATTCTGGATCAATCAAGTCCAGAAAGCAAAACCAGTTCCACTTGGTTAAAACCTACTCCTGGCTTTTACAAATGCTCTTCTTGCAGAGCATGCAAATTTGGTGTCAATAAAAAAGAATATCACACACCTTTCAGCCCTACCGCTAATAAAATAATGGGAAGTTTTACCTGTAAAACTGAATTTGCAGTTTATGTCCTCACGTGCTCGTGTGGCCTGAATTATATCGGAAGTACGAAGTTACAGGTGCACGTGAGGATATTGCAGCATTTGCGCGCAATTTTACACAGTGACCCTGCCTATCCAGTGGCCCGTCACTTTAAGCAGGTGCATGACAACAACATAAACTGTTTGCAGTATTTTGTGGTTGCCTCGGTACCTAAACAACGTCGAGGAGGCAACAGAGAATTGCGGTTAAGACAATTGGAGACTAAACTAATCCTCGAATTTGATAGCAAAGGCCCGAATGGCTTAAATAATTCTGAGGATATGTACACTTTCCTCTAGTACATCTATGTCAGGGGGTTCATCTTTTCAGGTATCTGTTTAGGCATTTTTTGGATCTGATTTTAGAGAGTTCAAGTCACTTTATTAGGCATGACAATGACACAATATCAAATATAAATCTTCACTCTGTTTCATTGTTAGATATTTTAAATGCATTTGCTGTAAGCTGTAATGTAATTTCTCGTCAGTTTGACATCAAAACTATGCTAGTTTGATCCTTTCTTATAAAGAAAACAACACATTTTTGCACTATGTTCGAGTATGATCAAATAGTTTTAAATTTTAACAACATTTATATAATATGAATTTTATATTGTTTTATCGATATTCATATCTTCATATTGTCTCATACTTTAGCTTTTTACATTCTCTATTTTAGAGATCGTATTAGCACTGTTTTGCACATACTATCCTTGCTGCTATGCATTGCTTTGCACATCCTGTAAAAAGCCCAAAAATTATTTATTTAATTTCTGTAATCAAGCAGATAATTTATTCTACCTCAATATTGCAAGAAAGTACTGCATTATCGGATTTAACAATACATAATTTTACTAGTAATATTGCATGTTGGAGGTTTGAGTCATTTATGACTCTGTTGGTATTTACACTATTCAAATATAGATGAATCGTGGAGCAATTATCATACCATAATGTATGCATTATGCAGGAATTGTTTTCAACACACCGTATTCATGATAGATGTGTTTACTCTATTATTTTATATATTTATTGTGTTTAAATATATTATATACAATAATTAGATTATACAGCTGGCAAATCTGTAAATTTAATGAATTTGCGAAAATTATATAAGAGTATAAGAATGATACCCTTAGTTTTGGGTTAACAAATGCCGTAAGTCTGTCTTCTAGCTTGATTGAAAGGTTAATAAAGACATCTTGCCCATGGAAGCGGTCCGTTTCTCCTTCTTTGCCGCCACGCTGTGGTGGAAATAGCTGGAGTTGCAGTCGTGAGATATATATATATATATATATACATATATATATATATATATATATATATATATATATATATATATATATATATATATATATATATATATATATATATATATATATATCTCCTACTGGCGGTCGCCAGTAGGTATATATAGTTAGGATTGCTTTCCATAGGGAAATCGCAACATTCTATTGGGAATAACTTTGGCGCCGGTTGAGGAATCTGCCTGAATATTTCAGCAACTTTGCCACGCGGCGCTCTGGTCCTTCCCTGAAAGTTTGGGGGGGATCCGTCAAGCGGGGGCCGAGATAAAAGGGGGGTCCCAAAACGTGTTTTCCCTGTGTTCATTTCCATAGGGCAGTCGGTCGCACTTTTAGCCCGAACGGCTGAATGGATTTTCACCAAACTTGGCAAAATTGTAGGGACTGGTAGCCCGATGTGCCTTTGCTATGTCTCAAGATATGTGCTCCAGAGGATTTTGAGTAATTTAGGTTCAAAATTTTTTATATATCTATGGCAGCTTACCCGTGAGCTTACCCGTACGCTTACGGTACGCACACGTACGCGTACCTCTAGTGCGCGAGCTGCATTCTGATTGGCTGCCAATGTCTGTCAACACTCCAAAACAGAAACTGTTGGCAGCCATCTTGTGCCTCGGTAGACTGAGGTACAGGAAAGCAGAAAAACAAACGTGTAGAACTCAAAAAGGGGGCAGGGTAGAAGCATCCTGACCCCCTAGGCCTGCTCAGGGGGTCCCAAAAGGACACCCAAGGCCCAAAAGAAAAAGAAAAAAAACGGAAAATCGCAGGGTACGCTTACGGTACGCGCACCGGTACGCGTACCGCTACGCGCACCGTAAGCGTACCTCAATTTTTTACAAGAAAAAAAAAATATTTGGGGGCCTTGTAGAAACACTCTGACCCCCCTAGGGCTGTTCAGGTGGTCCCATACGGATATTAACATATATAAATGTTATCCGCTAATAGAATTAGCATTTAAAAAACCTTGCTAGTTCACTGAAAAAAACAAAGGTTTCAGGCCTTATATAGTTAGGAATTAGCATTTAAAAAACCTTTGAAATTCATTGAAAAAACCATAGGTTTCACACCAGTTATAGTTAGGAATTAGCATTTAAAAAACCTATTAAATTCACTAAGAAAACCATAGGTTTGACACCAGTTATAGTTAGCTGAACATTTTACTCATACACACACACACACCCCACACACATACCCCCACATACACACACCCCACACCCACCCCTCCCACACACACCCCCCACACATACCTCACACACCCACACCTCCACCCACACCCAAACACCACACACACCCACACCCACACACACACCTTACACCCCCACATCCCCACCTACACCCACACACCCCATACACCCCTACGCTCACACACCTCACTCCCCCCCACACACACACACACCTCACAGACACACCCCACCCCTCCCCCACACACACACCTCTGACACACACCACACACACACACACGCACACACACCACACACACACCTCTCACACACCCACACCCACACACACCCCTACACACACACCCACACACACCCCTACACACACACCCACACACACACCCCACACACACCCCACACACACACCCACACATCCTACACACACACACCCCACACACATACCCCCCCACACACACACCCCCACACACACACACGTATTATGTTTTTTTCTTTTTTTGAGGGGGTGCCCCACACACATACCCCCCCACACACACACACCCCACACCCACCCCCCCCCACATACACCCCCCATACATACCTCATACACCCACACCTCCACCCACACCCAAACACCCCACACACCCACACCCACACCCACACACACACCTTACACACCCACACCCCCACCTACACCCACACACCCCACACACCCCCACCCACACACACCTCACTCCCCCCCCACACACACCTCACTCCCCCCCCACACACACACACACACACACCTCACAGACACACCCCACACATCCCCCACACACACCTCACCCCTTCCCCACACACACACACCTCTGACACACACCTCACACACACACACACCACACACACCTCACACACACACACCCACACACACTCCTCTCACACACACACACCCACACACCCCCACACACACACACACCCCACACACACACCCACACACCCCACACACACACCCACACACCCCACACACACACCCACACATCCTACACACACACACCCCACACACATACCCCCCCACACACACACCCCACACCCACCCCCCCACACACACACACCACACACACACACACTCATTATTTATTTATTTATTTTTTGAGGGGGTGCCAGCCCCGTTACACGTATCCGTACACGTACCGGTACGCGTACCCTGGAGAAAAAAAAGAAAGACAGAGTTTTTTTTAAATGTAGCATTTTTATATAAATTGGAGGTAGTTCTGAAAATAACTGTTTTTTTATTCTTATTGTTGTTTTATATAATGTTTTTAAAAAAAATATATATTATTTTTTTTGCCTTGGGGGTCCTTGTGGGACCCCCTGAGCAGGCCTAGGGGGTCAGGGTGTTTTTACTCTGGCCCCTTTGCGAGTTTCACACCTTTGTTTCACTGCTTTCTTGTGCCTTGGTTCTAACAAGGCACAAGATGGCTGCCAGGGACACCCAGTATGCAAGGGGAATTAGTTCCCCCTCTTCAAACATGCACGGGGGTTGCGTTGCAGAGAGGTGTAAAAAAGGGTGTGGCCTCATTACACCTCTATGCAATGCAGCCATCTGGCGCATACTGGAGGCTCCTGGTGGGCTAGTTGGCCCCAGGGACCCCCATTATGCAAGGGGAATTAGTTCCACCTCTGCAAACGCGCCAGGCGGCTGCGTTGCAGAGAGGTGTAACAAGGGCATAGCCTCATTACACCTCTGCAATGCAGCCCCCTGGCGCATACTGGAGGTTCCAGGTGGGCTAGTTGGCCCCCAGGGGCCCCCAGTATGCAGGGGGAATGAGTTCCCCCTCTTCAAAAATGCACGGGGGCTGCGTTGCAGAGAGGTGTAAAAAGGGCCATGGCTTAATTACACCTCTCTGCAATGCAGTCTTCTGGTGCATACTGGAGATTCCTGGTGGGCTTTCAGGTCTTATATAGTTAGGAATTAGCATTAAAAAAAACTTTGAAATTCACTAAAAAAACATAGGTTTCAGGCCTTATATAGTTAGGAATTAGCATTTAAAAAACCTTTGAAATTCACTGAAAAAACCATAGGTTTCAGGCCTTATATAGTTAGGAATTAGCATTTAAAAAAACCTTGCAAATTCACTGAAAAAACCATAGGTTTCAGGCCTTATATAGTTAGGAATTAGCATTTAAAAAACCTTGCAAATTTAATGAAAAAACCATAGGTTTCAGGCCTTATATAGTTGGGAATTAGCATTTAAAAAACCATGCAAATTCACTGAAAAAAACATAGGTTTCGGGCCTTATATAGTTAGGAATTAGGCACAAGAAAGCAGAAAAACAAACGTGTAGAACACAAAAAGGAGGCAGGGTAGAAACACCCTGACCCCTTAGGGCTGCTCAGGTGGTCCCACTAGGATATTAATATATTTAAACGTTATCCGCTAATAGAATTAGCATTTAAAAAACCTTTGAAATTCGCTGAAAAAACCATAGGTTTCAGGCCTTATATAGTTAGGAATTAGCATTAAAAAACCCTTTGAAATTCACTGAAAAAACCATAGGTTTCAGGCCTTATATAGTTAGGAATTAGCATTTAAAAAAAACTTTGAAATTCACTGAAAAAACCATAGGTTTCAGGCCTTATATAGTTAGGAATTAGCATTTAAAAAAACCTTTGAAATTCACTGAAAAAACCATAGGTTTCAGGAGTTATATAGTTAGGAATTAGCTTTTACAAAACCTTTGAAATTCACTCAAAAAACTATAAGTTTTAGTGGTGTTATAGTTAGCTGGACATTTTACTCATACAAAACCATTGAAATTGCTCCTATATAGTTAGTTGTACTAAGTATATATCCACTGCTGATGATGTCACATATTAGATCATTCATGACATGGTCAGTGACATCACTGATGACATCTCAAATGACATCACTGATGACATCATCCAGTGAATGTGGTTTGCTTCGTTATTTAAATATGCATTATATATATAGCAATTTGCATTGAAGAATGAGTGGATATATATAAATAAATATTTGGATGGAGGATTTAGTAGCAGTGTAATTGACTGTTTACTTGACCAATTTATAATGTCTCACTAAATATAGTGGATAGTGACTAAACTGTTTGAATATGTCCTATAGCTAAATGGTAAACCAGTTCCAAACAGCACTCTTGATCCTTCATTCAAAGATATTTTTAATAAGTCATCCCTTGAAAATAGGTCAACGTTTCACCCCAACATCCTCATTCAATGGGTCTTATGAGGAGAAAGACAATCTGTCTATAAAATCGGGGAATAAATACAGAAGTCCCTTAGGATATATCCATATACATATGTATGTGAAGACAGGTCCGTAAGTAAACTCGCATTTTTGTTAGAAAATAATATTGGGTTACATACATCCATAGTGATTCAAAATTAACTGGAGAAAATTGATACTAGATGCCAATAATTGCAATCAGTTAAAAATGGACGGTGAGTGTAATTACAATTGACATATTTCAATAGTGCGCGTGTGCCCTCAATGGACGCATTTACATAAACACCTCGTCAACAGATACTTTTTTGTGCCTTCCATCGGAACCTTCAAACCAGTCCTGTGTATCTCGCGTGGAGTCAGTACATAATAGCTTGTGGCATCATTTTACAGACGCAGCATAAAACTTGACTAACAAGACTAAATGCAAATTATCTGCATTAGTGCATAGGCGTTATATCCATGGCAATATATCTGCTGGAGTGGAGCACAGGCTGGTGTGAAGAAATCACCCACTTTTGTGGTGTACATGTAGTCAGCACAGGAATCTGTGAGCACCATCACCCCGTCTCTAAAAGACCCCTGATAACTGGGGCTGGGCATATTTCTCAGATGAGTGCCTAAAAAATTCAGTGGTATATGGGATTATATGCAACTGCACACTGGAGTGCAGCATTGGTTAGCATTATGAATTCCTCCATCATGGCAGTAGTACATCACCCTAAATTCAAATAATGCTATTGAGATACGGTCATAAATATGAAAGCATCACAGAAAAATGGAATGAGCATTCAATTACATTTTGCTGCTTGAAAAAATAATTTTAAGAAATACCTTACAATACAAATACCAAATTAATTTGTTGACACAAGACAAAAATGTAAAAACCAAAAAAACGATGGATTTAGGCCCAGATCTCTGTACTGGGGTGAATGTATGACATTGTTTTGCATTCCGTACATCAATTTTTCTTTTTGCATATGTCACCCCAAGTGGAACGGGTATGCCCAGGCGTGGATCCTTTGCTCTCCATGCCACTGGAGTCAAGCTATCCTGGCTTATGAGGGCTGAAAGCCCGAAAACGGTCCTAGGATGCTTGTTTCCAGTCCAAGGAACACCTGACCTGGCAGTTCGGGCTAGACTGTTCCCATTAGGTGCAGGGTCAAGACTGATTTGCATATGGCTGGGCCCAAGCTGGAATGGCATAGTGAGCAAAAAGACGATGGATTTAGACCCAGATCTCTGTACTGGGGTGAACGTATGACATTGTTCTGCATTCTGTACATCAATTGTACTTTTTGCACAAGACAAAAATGTAACAATGACATCAACAAAAACAACGCATAAATATGCCCCAGTTCAAGCATTTAACTGGACCAACACAAACGTTCCCTTAATGCAAGATAAATTTTTGGTTGCAACATTTTCTGTAATGGCATGATCACTATTTAAGGATGCCCAAAACTGTAGTATTAGTGGTAAAACAACCACTGATAGATGTAGAGAGAAGCCCAGGGGCGTCAGTGCTAGTAGTAACTAGCACCTCTTCATCTGCACTGCAATACCCAATTATCAATCTAATGGTAGTACCACCAGGGGCATAACAGGAAAAAGAAAGAGAGTGGTAGCAAGCTCCAAATCAAAAAAGTATTGCATTTCAACCCTTGCACCATTACTTGATAAGGAACCAGTAGAAGGGACCCTCTCCTATGAAACATTAATCATCTTCCACAGTGACCTCAAGGAATCTATATTGGAATATATATTGAGTAATCCCTATTGCCCACCTGGAGGCTATTGAAGCCAAACTAAGTAATATTACCTCCCTTTCTGCTGCTCATCAATTCATTGGGGTATCCTCAAACACCTCATGCCCTGAGGTAAGGTCTGTAGCATCTTTACCTATGGTCATAAGTTCCTCTCGTGTGAATCAAGCTGAATCCTTTTCTTCAATGAATACTTTGGATACTCATTCAACGTCACCTAGGGACAATCAAGCGCTAATAGATTTTCCAGCAAGGAAGGGTCAAGGGCTGGCCAGTAGGGACGGAGTCATAGGGGGTGCTTCAAAAACTGTGACAAAAAATGCAACATTCTCCCAACTCCCCCTTAAATGCACCCTGTATGTCCTGGTACTGAAAAATGTTCAGACTATTTCTACAGCAACATTTCTTGGTTTGAAGAATAAAACTTTCCATTGGCTCAAAATTAAGGCTGGCTGGCCCTCAGATCTATCATCTGGGATATTAAAGGCTAGAAGAACCCGTGGATAGGCTCTGGTAAAAAGGAGACCAGGGGATACTGTTTGATCGTTAGATGTAGATCGCCAATGTTGGTTACGTACTTGTTAAATTTCTTTGGCAATCAATTTCAATCCCCAGGATCCATACAGTTGTCTGTGCTCCCAAGGGCAAAGGATGCAAAGGACACTGACCATCGTATGTCTACTAGATGCAGTATAATGTGCACACCAGTAATGCCTTTGAACCACTGGCCTCATTGGAAGATTTAGACTGATGCTGCATCAAATTGGACTCGTCTACCGGGATAGCTGATCTCAAGATCTCGAAACAGGAAGCGTTCAATCATCCGGGCAAAGGGGGCTGACCCACAAGCCTGTATCTCTAACCTGATCCTGCACCTCATAGCACTGGGCAGTCTCAGTCTGACTCAGCATCGCCCGGTAACAAAACAATAAGCTCTGTTGGGAGCGTCCTCAGTATTGTTTCTTGGAACATTGCAGGAGCCCGCTCAAAAATGTAGAACCTGGATTGGGTCAGTTCATAAATTCTTTTGAAACTATATGTTGCCAAGAAACTTGGATGACGGCAGACTTCTATATTGATGGGTCTCATGCCCTTTTTCAGCCAGCAATACAATCTAACGTGGATAGATCTAAGGGTGGCCCCACTAGCTTTCCTTCTATCAAAATCACTGACTTTCAAACAGCAAAATGCTGGTCCTCTCCTAATTTCTTGGTCACTCTCTTAACATTCTCCGCTGACCCTGACATGTTGCTGATACATTTCTATTATAATATGATTGATTGATCGATTGATTTAAAACTTATATAGTGCTTTCTGTCACCCCACGGGTATCCTGGCGCTTCCTATCTTCCTATCTTCCTATAATATAATCCTGTATAAAGACCTGTGGTTGTCCAAGCACAAAGTCTAAACATTTTGTATTGGGAGATTTTAATTTGTCAAAGGGAATTTTTTTTATTATTTAGGGATTCTTTTTAGTCAATCTCTCAGCACTGGGATATGGGGCTAGGGTAAAGCAGGCATCCTCCAATGGGATGAAAAACGCTTTATGCACAGACTATTGTAAGTCCGCAGGGGGGCACTGCCACCTTCATATGACACAAGGAACTCGGGGTGCCACATCCAGAGGATTTGATTGTCCTGGCTCCATTGTAACTATGGATTAAAGTTGGGGGAACTCTTGAGACCAGCCTTCTCAGGAACGGTATCACTGATTGCTTGTCACTCGATAGGGCAGACGTGACACCTTGGCTGCCTTATTTGAGGGAATCATTCAAGACCATAGGCCTTCAAGAATTATGAGATAATCAGTCGGTGACGGATGTAGCTGACCAACTTGATGAATTTTTAGAAGATTTTCATCAAAACTAAAAGCGTACTGTTTATATAATTTGGACCAGAGATTTTAATATTGCTGCATGCCAGTTTTCTGACACACGGGTGTGTGGTTTTATTAATGAACATAGTGAAAATGTAACTCATCTTATCTTTCAGTTTATGGTGAGGTTCTAAATAAATTGATGTTGAAGTATAATTACATTTTCTCAAGTGACATCTGTGGCATGGCAAATGTGTGTATTCCAGCTTTCATAGAAAACCAATCTGAGAGTACAATAGATTACATTCTTTTATCAGCTGCGTGTTTCGCCTACTTAACTGACTTTGTGGTGTCCAGTAGTTGTGTAAGTGATCACAAGTACCCACTTTCTATCCCACTTTCCATCAAATTGGATTCTTTTATTAAAAATACAAACTAAAAAGAAGCAATAGAATGGAGTTCTCCAGGAACAACGGCATTAAAGATAAAATGGAACAAGTTGGACCCAGCTGTTTTTAATCAAGCCATTGTCAAAGAGACTATGGGATCTATTTAAACTTGTTTAACTGATGAATCCAGGCTAGCCAAGATCCAATCTGAGTTTGAAAATATCTGCAGGTCCTTCTCGAATAATCTCCCGTCTACGAAACCTCCCTGCGAGACACATCTTTTCCAGTGGTTTAACACGGCATGTTATGCTGCCCCTCAACAAATGCTGTGTTGAAAAGTTGCCTGTGTGTCGCATGTAATGTCAAGGAAGAAAGAAGGAAATGTACTCAAAGAAAGGAAATCTGGGATAAGGAAAATAGCCCAGGAATATCTTTTAATGGCTGAAACTAGAGGGGCAGCTAGAAAATCTGGGAAGTGGCCAATTGGCCTTTTTATGCTGAACTAAATGTCCCTAAAATAGATAATATAATTACTGCGGATGCATGGGTGACTCATTTTACCAAACTTTTTAAATCAGAAAATCTGCCCACAATCCAAGGGTCTGACCTAAAAAGGTTGACAGGACCAAGCCGACTTGTTACAGACTGATCTCCCTATTGTACTCCTTTGCCAAGATCCTGGGCCGAGTATTTTTTTCCTGCTTTGAAGATTGGGCTTTGGTAAATAATGTTCGTCAAAAGTCCAATCTGGATTTAGGCTGGGTATCAGCACTGTAGAGCAAAGTTTAAATATTTATTTAATACTGGAGAAGTATGTCAAGGCAAAAAGGGCTTCATGCATCTGGCCTTTATTGACTAGTGAATCGCTGCAAGTTGTGGGATCTGATGGGTAGGATGTGTCAAAAACTGAACTTCTTACTCTCATCAGTAGCCTACACAAAGATCTCACAGTGAGGGGGCATTATGGCATAATGTTCCCCAGGCACAGCCCGTGCCGGGCGTTATACTGGGGCGGTGACGTCAGGCAGGGGAGGGTCAGGGTGGGGGGATGTAAAATGCGGGATATGGACCATTAGAGGTAAGTACCGATAAAAATAAATAAAACGAATTTCGTTGCCCACGCTGCATCACATTTGGCGATGCAGCGTGGGCAACTAAATTCGTTTTATTTATTTTTATCGGTACTTACCTCTAATGGTCCATATCCCGCATTTTACAACCCCCCACCCTGACCCTCCCCTGTCTGACGTCACCGCCCCAGTATATCGCCCGGCACGGGCCATGCCTGATGTTCCCGCCACATTAGATCGGATCTATGATGTTACAACGCGTTATTTTACAACGCAGACCGTTACATCGCAATTTTTACAACGCAGGAACCATTACAATGCAAACCTTTACAACGCATGTCATTACATAGCAGATGCTATTACAACGCATGGCATTACATCGTAAGTATAGGTAAGTATACCTTTTTAAAAAAAATGTATTTAAGTTAATTTAATTAAATTAATTTAATTAAAATACATTTTAAAATAGTAATTATTTTTATTTAATAAATTTATATAATTATAATTAAATTAATTTAATTTAAATATTTTTTTGATTGTAATTAAATTGAATTATTTAAAATAATGTATTTAATTTAATTATTTTAATTAAGAAATGTAATTAATATAATATAATTAATTCAATTTAACCTAAAAACACCCCTGTACCCTAAAACCCAAACCTTGCCCTGAAACCTAAAAACACCCCTGTACCCCAAAACCCAAACCCTACCCTGAAACCTAAAAACACCCATGTACCCCAAAACCCAAACCCTACCCTGAAACCTAAAAACACCCCTGTACCCCAAAACCCAAACCCTACACTGAAACCTAAAAACACCCCTGTACCCCAAAACCCAAACCCTACCCTGAAACCTAAAAACACCCCTGTACCCCAAAACCCAAACCTTGCCCTAAAACCTAAAAACAACCCTGTACCCCAAAACCCAATCCCTACCCTGAAACCTAAAAACACCCCTGTACCCCAAAACCCAAACCCTGCCCTAAAACCTAAAAACACCCATGTACCTCAAAACCCAAACCCTGCCCTGAAACCTAAAAACACCCCTGTACCCCAAAACCCAAACCCTACCCTGAAACCTAAAAACACCCCTGTACCCCAAAACCCAAACCCTACCCTGAAACCTAAAAACACCCATGTATCCCAAAACCCAAACCCTACCCTGAAACCTAAAAACACCCCTGTACCCCAAAACCCAAACCCTACCCTGAAACCTAAAAACACCCCTGTACCCCAAAACCCAAACCTTGGTCTAAAACCTAAAAACACCCCTGTACCCCAAAACCCAAACCCTACCCTGAAACCTAAAAACACCCCTGTACCCCAAAACCCAAACCCTGCCCTAAAACCTAAAAACACCCATGTACCCCAAAACCCAAACCCTGCCCTAAAACCTAAAAACACCCCTGTACCCCAAAACCCAAACCCTTCCCTAAAACCTAAAAATACCCAAACACCCCAAAACATATACCTCAGTACCCCAAAACATATACTCCTATACTCATACTTATTTTAAAAATTACTTAAATTAATAAATTTAATTTATAATATTTAAATACATTAATAAATATTTTTATTTCTTTTTATTTATAATTAATAATAATTAAATCAATTATATAATATTAAATAAAATAAAAAAAATTATATACTTACCAATATTTACGATGTAATGGTATGCGTTGTAATACCATCTGCTATGTAATGCCATGCGTTGTAATGGCATCCGATGTAATGGATCCTGCGTTGTAATAGCTGCGTTGTAACAGCATTACGACGTAAAAGTTGCGTTGTAAGTGATACACACCCATTAGATCTACTTGGAGCATCAGGTAGGGGTGTATATTGGCCCATTTCCTTTTTCGTCTTTATATTATTGGTATCAACAATAACTTGGCGGGAAACTAAAGGGTTGAGACACACATGGGAAACAAATCCATACTCATCCTGCTATACGCCGATGATGCGGTGCTGGTTGCCTGTACAGCAAATGGCCCTCGGATTCTTTTAGATTTGTTTTTAGCTTAAATGAATGATTTGGACCTTCAAGGAAATCACTCATAATCCTATATAATGACCTGTGGTTGTCCAAGCACGAAGTCTAAACATTTTGTACTGGGAGATTTTAATTTGCCAAAGGTAAAACAAAACATTATTTAGGGATTCTTTTTAGTCAATCCCTCAGTTGGACCTCACTTTTAATGTCAAGACTGCAGCACTTTAACAGGAATATCAAGTCAATATTCAGATTTGCCCATAAACTAAAGAATAAACCAATATTAGAAATGTTAAGTTTATATAAATGTAACTACCCCTAAGTTGGGGTATATCGCACTGGGATATGGGGCTGAGGTAGAGCATGCATCCTCCAACGGGTTGAAAAACGCTTTATGCACAGACTATTGTACGTCCGGGGGAGGAGCACTGCCACCTTCATATGACACAAGGAACTCGAGGTGCCACATACAGAGGATTTGATTGTGCTGGCTCCATTGTTACTATGGATTAAAGTTTGGAGAACTCCTAAGGCAGGCCTTCTCAGAAACGGTTTCACTGATTGCTTGTCACTCGATAGGGCAGACCTGACACCCTGGCTCTCTTATTTGAGGTTATCATTCAAGACCATAGGCCTTCAATAATTATGTTATTGTCCTCTTATAATCAGGCCAGAACATAAAGTATGGGTTAAGCAATGCTACCTGGAACAATGTATTAACTTACCCTTGGAGAAGGCACAGGCTAAGGAATCAATAGTCAAATACTTATTAGTGTCACCAACAAGCAGTAGAGAGCCTTACTTAGGATGGATCACGAATCCTACACAGTGCCGTTGGCTCACACCTTTTTAGGTCCCACCCAATTTAACATCTGCATTACTCCCTCGCCAACATAGTTCAATCTCCCAGACTTAATGTAATCTCCTACTCTGGCGACACACAATTCATCCTGTCTCCAAAAACTCCACCACCACCAGACACAACTTCTATGGATACATGACCAGCATCACCAACTGGATGAGAGACAACTGCCTCAAGCTCAACACAGAAAAGACAGAAGTCCTGATCTTCAACAGCAATGACTCCTCCCGGGATGCATCCAGGCGGCCTACCCAACCTCGGCCCACTCCAGCCCCAGCTGAGCATGCCAGGAACCTCAACATCATCCTAGATTTCCTACTCACCATGAGGTACCAAGTCAATACCGTATCATACTCCTGCTTCTACATCCTGTGCATGCTATGCAAGATCTACAAGTGGCTTCCCAAAGCATGAGACGCACCATCACCCAGGCCCTCACCACCAGTTGAATAGACTATGGAAACACCCTCTATGCTGAATTGAGTCCCACCTTGTTCAAAGACTGCAGGCCATCCAGAATGCTACACCAAGAACCGTCCTTGATCTCCCTCGTCACACCCCTATCAGCCCCCACCTTAGACAACTCCACTGGCTCATGGTACACAAAAAGATGCCAGTTCAAGCTCCTCACCCACAAGTATAAGGCCGTGCATGACTCAGGACCTGCCTACATCAAAAACCGCCTGAGATTTCCAAAACCCGCCAGACACCCCTGCTCCACCTCCCTCACATTGGGGCCAGCCCCCGCATACGTCGCAGCAGAATAGGAGGCCACTCCTTCTCGTACCTCGCAGCCAGGGCCTGGAACGGCCCCTCCACACCTCAGGATCTCCCCATCTCTGCCGGAATTCCGAAAGACGCTGAAAACCTGGCTCTTCAACTCAGTCTGGACCCTGCTAGAGCCGGGATACCTTCACGGATGGCAAGTCCCACTGTACAAATCTACTGATGGAGAAGTGTGGCTCACTGGTTAGAAGCGGCAGACCCTGAAGCAGAGGTCAGGCCCGGGACAGGGTTCAATTCCCGATGCGGCAGGGTCTTGGGCTCAATTTCCCCGGACCCGATAATTCTCGCCTCGGTGCCTACTCTAATCATGGGTCCCACTCTGCAACTCTGGGCAATAGCTTGCTTAATCTCCACAACGGCCCCAACAGCGCTGGGATGCCTGGCTTCACCTTGGGGGTGCCCAGGAGGGGGCATCTCACAGGGAAAGCCAGGAAGGGTTCCACAGCGGTATACAGCGCCAGGATGCCCTGAGATGGGGCGGCAGTGCGCTTTACAAGTATACACACATTTACATTTACATTGATTGATCCGTTGGTCTGTTGGATTGTCACTCACATTTTGCTTCCGCCCGTCACGGTATACAACATACATAACAGCCCGCTCTACCCATTGGCTCCCTACACTTTGAGTGACTGCACAAAGTTAGTGCACATCGTTCACATCCACCTAAAAATACTTTAGAAATGCACCTTTTAATATTATTTTGTATATATATTTTTTAAATGGCTATTTATTGTGCCTGTACTTCTGATGCCCAGTCAGTTGATGATTTCTTTCCTGTCTCCTTTTTAAAGTCACTCTTATAAAGTATTTATTTAACTTTTTGACATTGTAGCTGCCTGCAAATTAAGTGCCTTGTAAGGTGATGATTTTCTTCTTGTCACCTTCACGAAAAATAATAGTAAAATGCATGGTGCTACTAAAAGGTTTCTTTTTCTAGCAACAAAAAGCTACATAACCCATTTTTTAAAACTTTTAATAAGTTTTGTTGCAATCATAAAATTGCCACATTTAGGTGGATGCCTCTTTTCTTTTTTCTGTTTTTATTTTTGATGCATATGCTTTCAATAAATAAAAATTAAAACAACCATTGCACCAGGATGCCAAGACCAGACTAATTGGCGTTGCCAACGGTTGTTTTCTCTTTGCAGGCTGAATGCTAGATAAACCACACTGACTGGAGTTGGCAGGGGTTTTCGCTGCCAGGCTTGTCTCCTTTCTGTTTGTGTTCATCGCCCACGGGGCAGTAATTGGCTGGGCGATGTCGGGCCCCCAAGAGGGCATTGTGCGCCAGATCCGCGCTCAAGAATGATTTCTATTAAGGTCAATTGCTGCCTCTTTGCTTTTAAGCAATTTCCACAGTATGTTCGCGCGGGGTTACCATGACGGCAGCAGAATTGCCATTTTTCCTCGTATGTGGCAAGCGGCATAATTCACTAATTAGCTGTGCTTACTCTCCTGGTTCGAAATGAGCTGCTTATGTCGAATGCGTTTTGTCCTCCAATATCTGCCTCCTAATTGGTGCTATTAAACGCCTCTCTGTTGATTGTTTGGAGCGCATACCAAATGTGGATTGTCAATATATTGTATTATAAATAGTAAGCCTTATGTAGCTGCCGAGCGATCCTCCTTGCCGTTTGAAGCACTGAGCGAAGACTCGCCTAGCCTCTGAGAGGCGCTATGTGGAGACACTTCCGGTTGGGTTTTAAAGATTTCCATATTAAGACAACAAACTTTTACTGCTCTGAATTATCATATGGACCAGGTTGGACCAGGCGTCGCTGGCTATTTACAATGATGTGTCTTCTAGGCAGTTTAAGATAGCAATGAATTGTCATTTGCAACTTCTTTGCTGAAACTCCCAGGCGTAATTCGCCAAAATTATATATTGATGGGGCGTTTGCTGGCACTCCAGGGTACCCAGGGCTCGATTTGGGGTACCACGCCGGTGGACGGCGTCCCCCCACTTATTTTACCGGGTTTTTACCGGGTGGACGCTGTCCCCCCTGCCAAACAGCTGGACTTCACTCTTTGGCCTCTCTGGGACGAGATCGGAGCTCACAGCACGCTGCTCACGCGCTGGCTTCTCTGATGCAAGCGCATCTAAGGGGTGAGCGAGGGGAGGCAATGAGCCCGATGGAGCAAGCCACCTTTCGTGACGTCACTCCTGTCGTGACGTCACTTCCGGTGACAGCGTCCCCCCCACTTCTTTTTTTAAGACTTGTGCCCTGAGGGTACCCCCTTGACTACGAAGGACATTTTGTAAGACTCCTCCCACAGAAACTAGTCAGGTGACCCCAAAGTCCTTTCCACCAGGCAGGCAGGTGGAGCACTGCAGAGAAGTTCTCCTATAGCAGTAGCATTGGAAAGCGCCACTTTTCTCACCGGGCAGGTAGACACACATTTCCTTTCTTTTGCTAGTATCTGATGCTAGTTCTTTTTCTTTATACTTGGTGACAATCGCAGTTTACCAACATGCTGCCCTTCTGGGCGTTCTGTTAAGGATGCAGAAGCCACTTATTCGTACAAGGGTTGATTGATATCACTTTCAGTAATGTCATCAGGATAGTATAAGGCTCCATGATATCACTTTTGCTCTTCTTTGGGTTTCTCGTAACACCATGACACCTCTGTTATGTTATGTTAAGG
Organism: Lissotriton helveticus; assembly: GCF_964261635.1. Taxonomy (NCBI): domain Eukaryota; kingdom Metazoa; phylum Chordata; class Amphibia; order Caudata; family Salamandridae; genus Lissotriton; species Lissotriton helveticus. Next base: position 133,414,747 of record NC_136065.1, read on the forward strand.
GTATTTAGTATAGCGCAACGACTCACTCCTGAAGGAGTACCGCGGCGCTTAACAAAGTCAAGTTTTAAAAAAAACTTATGAAGTCAGCACAGGAGCAAATGTATAAGGGAAGGCTGTTCCAGTGGTAAGGGGCTAGTTATGAAAACGATTGATCGCCTGCAGGGACACAGCAGGGCACAGCAGTTTGTCGTTAGATCTCACGTTTCCACTAGGGCAGTAGTAAGAAAGTTTCTCTCGTGGAAATACTGGACCATTATCTGCCAGGGATTTATGAGTACTACAGCAACAAATGATTTAATCAAACATTCACCCCCCAGTAAAGAGATCTGGATTAAATCCATCATCAGCCAGACCAGCTTAAATCCAGTAGCACCGCGAGCAAGTGACCCACGTCTGGGAATACCCATCCACTTAGGGCGAAAAGTGTTAAAGCAACAAATGATGGACGGAATACTGAGAAAATCATACATTCACCCCCAGTCAAGAAATCTGGGTTAAATCCATCTTTATTTTGCTCACTACGCCACCCCAGTTTGGACCCAGCCATATGCAAATCACTCTTGTCCCCGTGCCTCATGGGAACAGTCCAGACCGAACTGCCAAGCTGAGTCCTCACTGGATCGGAAACAAGCATCCTGGGACCGGTTTCAGGGTATTACCCTTCATTTGCCAGGCTAGGTTGAATCCAGTGGCACAGCGAGCAAGTGACCCACGTCTGGGAATAGCCATCCCACTTAGGGTGGAAAGTGCTACAGCAACAAATGATGGACGAAACACTGAGAAAATCATACATTCTCCCCCAGTCAAGAGATCTGGGTTAAATCCATCATTCTTTTGCTCACCAGCCACCCCAGTTTGGACCCAGCCATATGCAAATCAGTCCTGACTCTGCTCCTCATGGGAACATTCCAACCCTATCTGCCAAGCCAGGTCCTCACTGGATGGAAACAAGCATCTAGGCATACCCATCCCACTTAGGGCAAAAAGTGCAACAGCATCAAATGATGGAGGGAATGCTGAGTTCTGGGCTAAATCTATTGTTCTTTTGCTCACTACGCCACCCCAGCCAAAACAAAAACAAAAAAAACAGATGGACTTGGCCCAGATCTCTTTACTGGGGTGAATGTTTGACATTGTTCAGCATTCTTTCCATCAACTGTTCTTTTTGCAAGAGATTTATGAGTAAGCAGAGAAGTTTGAACAGGAATCTTTTCCTGACTGAAAGCCTCTGAGCTATACGCTCACTCTAATCCCACAAATCACTGCCTCATAGTTGAATTACTATCCTGATGTACACTCCTCGCATATCACAAACTCACTCATCCACACCCTGGAGTAGTGGCGTAGTATGTCGCAGTGCTTAATGTGTGCACGTGGGTAGTCGGCACCGGCACTCATTTTTGTGAACTGAAATCTATTTGTCATCTTCAGACTTTGACGAGAGAGAGAGAGAGAGAGAGAGAGAGAAAGAGAGAGAAAGAGAGAGAGAGAGAGAGAGAGAGAGAGAGAGAGGGAGAGAGAGGGAGAGAGAGGGAGAGAGAGAGAGTGAGTGAGAGAGAGAGTGAGAGTGAGAGTGAGAGTGAGAGTGAGTGAGTGTGAGAGAGAGAGAGAGAGAATGAAAACGCGATAAAAAAGAGTAAGCAAAAGGTAGGATATTACTGTCAAGGATAGAAAACAGGTATAAAAGAAACTGTGAAGCTCAGGAAAAGAGTCAGGAAGTGTATTGTGGAGGAATGACATTCACAAGGTGAAATCCAAACTATGCTTTCTTTATATTCACCATTCCTGATGTTTGGCAACACCTATGGTCGGGTCCTAATAAAAACTCCGGCCTCATGCACCACTTGTTTTATGAATTAAACCCCATGGTCCCCAGAACCCACCATGTGATAGCCATGATTTAGGGAGCAGAGGGCTCCTCTATCGTCTACATCTGTGAACCTCTGCACTTGCATCACCGCCTTACTATGATGCTTCCGCTGAATAGTAATTATATAGAGCTGCTGTTTGTCCTTTCTAAGCACTGAAGTAACAATGAATAGTATAACCAGCCAACCAAATTATCAGAATGAATTAAAACTTTTTGGCTCCAAAAAAATAACAATTTGTGCACACCTGTGTTTGCATGCATTAGCACATTAAAGACAGTCTTATTGGCGTTGTCAGTACTTATTCTCCTTCTTTTTATGAAAGGGTGCTTACGTTGAGCCGGTGGTTTCTGTTGCTCGGCACCGGCACTTCATTTACAACACCAGCACTTATGACAGTCTGCCACACGGTGACACTGTTTGTCTAATTTAGAGAGCAACAGAACAATTAAAATGACTACTATCTGTGCCCAAGCCATTTTTATAGCTCTGGGGGTCTGGAATATTAACTGTCACACTTCTAGGAGTGCGATGGTTAGTTGCAGTGTTGGTTCTGTCATTGGCAACACTTGCAGGAGCAATGGGTGGTGCAACCTGAAGTGGCTTCCAAACGAGGGACCTGGCACTTATTTTGTTACAAATTAAGCGCTGCAATCTGGGATTGCTTTCCAAGGTTTCTTACATGCCTGTTGAGGTTGTGGCAACTGAAACTGTGTTTCATGAGACCATATTCTCAGTTCCTTCATGTGCACACTACAGCTCAGAGATTCTCTTATATTTCTGATTTCACATACATTCCTTCTAAATCCCTTGATCCTCACCCCACTAAGTGAGATTCTTCTGTTGGTGCATGTTCAATGTGCATATTCAATGTGGCTGGTTAACTCTCTAGGTCAATCTGGATAGGAATTTGTAAATATGCTCCTGCAGGTTTACACCCTTTTTATTGGTACTGATTTGCAACGTTTTCACATTTTCAGAGGATTTAAAGAGCATTACAATTGTGCAAGAAAAAGCAGGACACGTTTTGTGAATTCCTCATTGCATCAATGCAAAGTCAGTTCTGCATAGTAAATGCTTATACAGTAGTACTGTGCATCAGAAAATGCCTTGATATGTCTACACCTGCACTTTAACTGTTATGTTTTGCTCCTTTTTAACAATGCTTTTCAGGGTGATCCCTTCCCATTCTCACAATTGTTATGATCTTGGCAGGAGTAAATCTCCACCTTTTCAGGATGGGACTGGTTCATGGTATGTGAATACTTCAAACTCAGGAGCTTGTGGTTTTTCTAACACTATCTAGGGCATGTCAACCTTGGAGTATCAAATGTGTTATTCAAGGTGCAATCCTCTAAAAGTGGATATTCAACAGAACTATACAAGTGAATTTGCACTCATAAATTAATCCGTTTTCGTGTGTAAGACTGCTTTACACCATTGCTGCTTGCCAAGCCTAAGACTCATCCCTCCACATTGATGGGAGTGCATCCTTGAATGCAGCATCTGGGTTTGAGGTGCCCATCAGTTTCAGGTCTCTCTGCACACACTTCCTCATAATTGGGGCAATAGCATGTTGCTTATATATATTTATATTTTGGAGTATGGTTCTACCTCCTTTAATTGTAAAAAATGTTTTACTTTAAATATAAAACATAAATAAAATGCATTCTGAAGAAAGCCTGGTGCCAATTAGGGATTTCAAATGTTGTCGTAAAGTAATCTTGGCTTTAGGTTCCCACCCAGGTTACCTGCCTTTTCGTAGGGTTGGATCCATCACCACAGCTATTCTGCGCCTTTAGTTGGACATAGGTAGGCTAATGTTTATTATGTTATCGCAGAGATGGATATATTTGTTTTACTCTGTGCTTTATTGAGGGGTTAATCTTGAAAGGAAGAAATTCGGCAACACAAACGACCTAAGAAGGAAAACCTTATTTAATTTATCAACTTTATACACTTGTTTTACTTTTTCACTGTGATTTGTGCTTTTCTTTTATAGTTCTCTGTACACAACAATTATTTTGCGGAAACATAGCACCTTGTGAAATATGATAAAGCATTGCATTCTAATTTAGACCAAATGTCAGGTTTTTGTTTATTACTCGTGGCGTGCTTCTTTTAGTGAAAGAACCATTGTTTTCAAGATGGCACCTCTGTTCACCAAACATTTCTTGCCAGCGCCTCTCTGAAGAAGACTCAAAAGAAGCATCCCATAAGAGGCAGTGTAGTGTGTCGTTGGGAGAGAAATACTCCTCCAGGCTGATCCAAAATGTGATTGACACTTTCACCTAACAATATCTGAATGAGGCTGAGCTAAACCATCCTATGGCCCTGATCCCAAGTTGGCTATCCTCCACACTAAGGCCCCCATTAGGATGGCGGGAGGACTTTGCCCGCCCGCCATCCTCACGGTACTGGGGACCGCCCGCCATAAGGGTGGGGATCCCGTGCATGGCATTAGGATGCGCACACCACAGTGGCGGCCGCATCCAGCATTCCTACCATTGTGGCGGGCGGTGCACTCAGCACCGCCCGCCACAATGGCAGGAAAGCATGCAGTGCACTTCCATGCACAACATGGCAGGCACAGCGCGTTGCCTGCCATGTTGTGCATGTAACTGCTAGGGGGTACGTGCACCCCCGACCCCCGGAGTCCTTGAGGGCCCGCAACGGGCCCCCAGAGCAGACTCTGCATGCCTTTCCGTGGTGGCATTGCCACCACGGAAAGGCATTGAAAATTGTGCATCCTAATATGGCTGGTGGTGTCTGATAGACACCACCACCATATAAACCCTTTTCCGCCCCGGTCGCAAGGCGACCAGGGCGGAAAAGCGGTGGACGGTCTTTCCGACCGCCGCGGACCTCCCAGCCATGTTAATATGGTGGGAGGTCTTTGCAGCAAGGATGGCGGGCGGATTGCCCCCGCCAGGCCGGCGATGGCTACCGCCAGCCTTGCGGGGGCAATCCACCCGCCATCCAAATGGGGCCCTAAGTACATACTTTTATCAACGGATAAGATTAATGCCTCTTATTCCAAGGTTTCAACTTGGAATGAGGCGTAACATGTAGAATCCTTATTTAACACAATTAATTCTCCATGTTTTGCCTTATTTTTGGACCTTTTCCCCTGACACATTTCAGTAAATTTGACCTTCTGGTATCTATCAGAGGCTCTGGGAAATCTGTGCTACAGTTACAAATTGCTTTTTGAATCACCCCTAGCAACCCTTGAATTCCATTGCTAATACATCTTCTATTTAGCAATCAATGCAGTGCATGGATAAGTCATTTTTCCAATGCCTTCATAACTCCTAAACAATAGGTCACTCTGGCATCCAATATGTGATAATTATAAAAATCTTGAAATTAAGATGAAATGTTTCTGCAGTGTAAAGTGAGTTGCAGGCTTTCTTCAATTTGGGGGCGAGGGAGCTACAAAGAATGGCATATAGGGTAATTCATTACGTAGTGATGTAAGGCACGTCGGAATTATACCTTGAGAAAGTTACTCCATTCAAGCCAGCACCATGTTTACAATGTGCTTGTAATTGTGTTTTTCAGAACTTGTGGCATCCAGCACCTGGAGAGAGCGGGCAACAACCTGTCCCTCTTCAAGTCCTTGTACTTCTGCATCGTCACCTTCTCCACCGTTGGCTATGGAGACGTCACACCCAAGATCTGGCCGTCACAGCTTCTGGTGGTGATCATGATCTGTGTCGCCCTGGTGGTTCTCCCATTACAGGTAAGCGTCTGCGAAGCAGTGTTTGGAGAGCGGTCTAGGGGATTCAACAGACTATAGACGCACCTCCAAGTGGAACTTCTTTCCAACTCTGTTCAAATCCAGTGCAAGTAAAAAAGGAGTATCACCATAGAGATTCATGGACTCTAAATGGGATGTGTATCAGAAGAAAAGGAAAGAATTCTTCCTTTTATAGAAACCCCTCACTCACCAGCCTAGTGGTGGCATGCTTCATCATTGGGGTCCACCCTGATGACCGAATGCCATAAGGGTGTGCTACAACACCTCAATTACAGTGGAGCTGGTTTGTGAATGTTTGAGTGCAAAAAGAATGCTAAAAATTGTCCTGGTATAAACTCAAGAAATGTATTTTATTAGTGAGTAACTAGACAATGTTAAAAGAAGTGTGGAGATACTTTGAGGGTAGTTATGACCAAGAGTATCTCTGTAGGTGGTCTGGTCTACATGTTTCAACCTTATAGTGGAAATTACCAGGTTTTCTTCAGGACCATAAAAACAAGAAAATGGACGGTCTACACCCCCTAAAAGGTGTATCCAATCCTAGATTCTTGTGAGAAAAGAAGCAAAAAAATGTTCTGCTTGTGGCGTGAGCACCTGCCAAAATGGGCAATGAGCCGTACCCGCTGCCCCGCTACTAATGCACTCACATTCACAAACTAGCTCCACTGTAATTCAGGTGTTGTAGCACACCCTGATGGCATTTGGTCATCAGGGTGGACCCCAATGATGAAGCATGTCACCACTAGGCTGGTGAGTGAGGGGTTTCTATAAAAGGAAGAATTCTTTCCTTTTCTTCTGATACAAATCCCATTTAGAGTCCATTAATCTCTATGGTGATACTCATTTTTTGTTTGCTACATACCTACCTAGGGGAACAGGAGTAATCCCCATTCACTTTTGGTGAATAGTTCCCTTACTCTCCCCTTTGTTGTTACAAATCCAGTGCAAGTCAGAAGTATTGAACATCAATTGCAATCTCTTTTATGTGACCATCTTGCAAAGATTGGAGGGAGAGCCAACCTGCTGGATTGGCAGCAGTCTGTACTCTATGTATGTTCCTAAATTTGGATTATTTCTCCTGCACAGTCTTCCTTTATAGTGGTAACCTCTGCAGTGCCGAAAGGCTCCTCATGATTATTAAACAAACTTTGTTATTTTGGTTTTATTTATTTAACGTATGCGGGCAGTACACAACCTATGATCAGCGTGAAAGAAGACATTTCCTCCTCCCAACAACACTTTAAGGACGGCCTGTGTTTTATTGTCAGGTCAGGTCAGGTCGATGCTCTGTATCCCACGGTTGTTCCCCTTTTTCCTGTTTGCTCTAAAAGAAATTAGCCTTTTTTTGAAGAACAGGGTACTGCACTGTGCTGGTGGAGGACCTTTATTCCTTTTGCCAAGTGTTGGTGAATCTGGCCAGACAGCACCTAATTCCTGGTTGCAATAAGTATTGCCAGGACTAAAAACAAGCCTTGGCTTGAACACTTGAAAGGTATGCACTAGTAGAAATAGTGTGCACTTGCTTTAACATTCACTGGCATAAGAGAAGTGTTGCACTTGTGTCAGGAGAGTTTCATGAGGACAGGTAAGTAAAATGTCATCCATTTTGTTTTTGCCTAATGCTGAAAGGGGTCATTGAACAAGTACTACTAGGGGGGATTTCTTTCTGTTGTGGATCCACTAAGTGGCTTTTGCTGAGGGCTGAGCCAGCAGTGGTTCCGTTGGGATAACCACCATACCCTACTCTCTAAATGAGGCACAGTTGGACTTGGCCCTTCTGGCAGGTTCACCCCTAAACTTTTTGCTTTTAATGGTGACCTGGTGATGGTGATTTTTGGGTTCTGCGCACTTTCACTGTGTCCCAGTGGAAAGTGCGTGCGCACTCGAGTGCGTGGAGTAAGGTTGGCCTGCCCTCCCATAGGAATGCATGGGGAATGTCTGTGTCCCTGGTAGTTCCTGATGCGTGGGGTGTACAGGCTCGAGTCTGGTATGTGCGGACTCGTGTGATTGAATGCTGCGAAATGATGTATGCGGCATGTATGTGTCTAGTGTGGAAGTGCCACTTCTAGACATGGCTGTGTGTGTGCTGTAAAGGTGCTGGCGTGTGATTGGCTGGAGCTGGCTGGGATGCCAGGCTCCATGAGTCATGATGGGTCTTCCCAGTGGTGAGTGTGGAGATTAGCATGCTGATGGCTGGGGAGGAGTGCACCTGGGTCCTGAATAGGGCTGGGCTTTCCCCACACAATGCTGGCTCCGCCCCCTGTGGTGTGTCTAACGACCCTAGCCTGCCTAGTGAATAGAGTGAGGGGCTGAGCACATTAAGGGTGCTCCCAGACCAGCTGTGACTGGTTCTTCCCCCACCCTGCACACAGACAAAGGATTTATTAGTATAAAAAGGGGCTGTGTCCCCTTGCAAGTTGTTCTTTGCTGATCTTACTGAGGGGGGCTGCTGCTGCTGCTGGCGCCAGGAGGAATCGCCACTTGGGACTGCCTTCCTGCCTGGAGGGCCCAGTGAGCTGGCCCCTGGCCCAGCCTTGCCCCCCCACCTGCCTTGCTCTGCAAGAAGGACCTGGTTGCTGGACTTTTTGTTCACCCTTCAAGCGCTTGGAAGCGCTGTATTTTGTGCCCTAGCGCTTGGGAGCGCTTATTTCTGCTGCTTGCGCTTAGGAGCGCTTTATCTTTGCCCATAGCGCTTAGGAGCGCTTTATTTTGTTTTAGCGCAGGGAGCGCTTTAAATTTCATTGAGCACAAGGAGCGCTGTGTACCGAGGGAGCCTACCCCTCAAACCTGCCGCCCCAAGGAGACGTTGCCGGGCCGCTGCCAGTGCGACCCGGATTGTGGCCGGGGGCGGGACGAGCGGGACAAGAGGAAGTGGTAGGAGAAAACGAGGACGGGAGCCCCCGCCTCACAGGACAGCCTGGGAGAGAGAGAAGAGCCGGCGGGACACGGAGAGAGCCCCGTGCCCGGAAGCAGTGGTGGAAGTGAGGCGGAGGGGGCCCGAGGCACATTGCCGGTGCCTGCCCCCGCCGCAGAGTGAGGAGACACACTGCTCTCCTCCCGAGCAGAGACAACGCCGTCGGAGCCACGAGCAAGGCAGGGAGAGTCCTGCCACACCGGAGGAGGCCCAAGGAGTCCTGCCCACTGCGAGGAGGAGCCTACGCAACAGGAAGCCGGTGAGGGGGGGCCCGGGGGCATTCCTTCCTTGAACCTAGGAGGCTCACAAGTCACGGGGGCCATTGTCTGTTGAGTCCCCAGGAGGGGGACTCCAACAAAGGCGTCATTGGATCTGAGAGCCCCGAGAGGCTCCCTGCCCGCAATATTGTTTTAGAGCCCTGAGAGGGCATTTTTGGTTATCTCGAGCCGCAGAGGCTCAGTGGCATTTCTTAGAGCCCAGAGAGGCTCCAGCGACGGCCGCATTCTTGTGTAGAGCCCAGAGGGGCTCTGGGGCATCTGTGCAAGTTCGAGTTCGTGCATTTTGGGAGGTAGAGCGGCCCCGACAGGCAGCGGGCCGCTACCCCCACACAGGGCACAATTCCCGAGTCCACGAGGCCCACAGGGACATAAGTGATTGTTCCTCGAGCCTGACAGGCTCACGGCGCCCCATTTGTTTAGAGCTCTGAGAGGCTCAGAGGGGGCATTTTGTTGTGCAGAGCCCCGAGGCTCCAATGTTGGCCCCATCATCCTTGTGGGCAGTTGCCACGTTTAGGCCCCGGACACTGGGACACAGGGCGCCCTAGCCCCAACAAGTCCAGAGGGCCTAGGGACTGCCACAGGTTGTGGCTCATGTGAGTTTTGCACAATTACTTGTCCTTACACCTCTGAATGTGTTTTGATGCATCATGTGTTTTCCTTCCTTACACCTCTGAATGTGTTTTGATGCATCATGTGTTTTCTTTCCCTACACCGCTGAATGTTAATGCATCATGTGTAATGTTCCTATGCTTATACCCCTAAATGTTGGTGAAACTTAGGTGGTTGTTTTCTCCTAGTACAGGTGTTGCTAGTGAGGTCTTGGTTCCCTGCGCAATATTTTCCTAAGGTGGTTAGGGTTGAATAGGAGGTACTTACCCTTTACCAGTAATTACTGGTTGTGTGCTAATTTGTGCTAAAGTGATTATTATTCTATGATCTACAACGTGCTATTCCTAACAGTATTTCTAAGTCTAAAAGTGCATATTCCTGACAGTGGTCCATGTGGCCCTGTCTTGTACATATCCCCTGTAAATTCTGCCCGTGCCTGTTGGCACATTGTAAAATGTGTGTTCTTATCTAATGTGTTTTGGTATAATACGAAGGCTATTTTTATATAACCTTGTGTGGAGTTTCCTTTGTGGTGGGCATTGGGTGTTGTTGCTGGGTGCGCGCGCAAACACTTAACCTACATAGCCTCCAAGTTTAGCCTGGCTGCTCGCGTCACGTTACCTAGAGGGTGAGCAGGGGTTATCTTGGTGTGTGACTCCCTTGCCCTGACTTGGAAGTGGTGGTCTCTGACTGACAATGGTGCAAGCCTTGGCCAGCCAGAGATCCCGTTTCTAACATTGGTGGCAGGCGGTGAGGATCCGGATTTGTGTTTGCGTTGTACCGCAGTGGCAACGGGCCACACTACAAAACTCTGCAATTTAGATAATTGCATGTTGGGGATTATTGTTTTTTGAAGTTCCATTATTTTCTTCTCCTAAAGGTATCATTGTGCAATTGTGTCCAGTACATTTGTCCCCCGCCCTGCGCCCAAAGTTGGTACCTGTGTCACGTGTGGTCAGGTTGAGGAATCGGGGGTAGTAGAAACTGCCTTACCAGTCCGAGGGGAGGGTTGTGTGTGGATGAATGGTGTGTTGCACTGGACAAGTGAGGGTGAGTTCTCTAGGATAGGGAACTGGCTGAATACCTTGTGAATTGTGTACTCCTGTGTTAAGCTCAGACCCCTAGGTTCCCTGTGTAATCTTTTCTCTGGAACGTCCGCCAAAATGGAGTCTACTTTTAATTTCAGTGATCTAGGTACCTACAGTAAAGGGGAGCTGCTAAGGTTCTGTGAATAGAGAAACATAGGGTGGGGTGAGTCAGACTTTTACGGACTTGGAGACCGCCTGATAAGATGGCAAGAGGATCAATGGGATCTTGAGCGCAGTGAGGAAAGGGACTGGGCCTCACACCATGAGGGTGGTGGGTCTGTGGGGAGCCCTGAAGATTCAGGAGAGGAGGGAGAAGATGACAGTACCTGGATGCCAGTAGAGAGTAAAGACCCCATAGGTACGGAGTCCCTTGCTGGGTCCAGCGTAGGAGGCAGCACCTCATCCCTTTCCCTGTCCCCAGAGGAGTGGGAGGATAGGAGGAAAGAAAGGGAGCACCAGCTGGCCTTAGAGAATCTCAGGTTAGAGCATGCCCAGGCTATGGCACAGCTGGAGGTTAAGAAGCAACAGCTAGAGACTGAGAGGGTCTTAGCGCAGGAGAGGATAGAGGCTGAGATGGCCTTGGCCAGGGAGAAGATAGCCCTAGAAGGTAGACTATCCCCTGCGCGTAATTGTAATTTTCTGGACTCCCCAGGGCGGGTTGAGTCCAGTGGTGGCAGCTATATAGAGCCCAGTGCAAGAAGTCCCACCCCCAGTTCCCACAGTCTGGTACCCTTTTTCCCCAGAAGAGGAGTATAGGTTGAAGTTCAGGGACAGCAGGAAACTGTCTCACCAGTCTTAGGAGGAGTTTGCAGGGGACTGTCAGTGTGCACTGATTGAGTGGTTAGAGGTTCCCACGGGACCTGATTTTGACAAACTGTTTGATCTTATTCTCAAGGAGCAGGTGCTCAGTCGTTGTTGGCCGGAGTTGCGGCAACACCTGTTGAGGTTGGAGACCTTTGATCCTTGGGTGCTTGCAAGGGAAGCAGACAGATTGGAAAGTGCTAGAGATTCTCTAGAGTCATTAGGGAGTGACTCCAAAAGTAGTGGTTCAGGTATCTTCCAGCCCAGCGTGGTGGAAGAGGATCAGTGTAGCCCAGCTAGGTCCCAGGATAGCGAGGAGGGTGTAGGGGCTTACTGCATGGCTCAGTGGAGCAGGAGTAAGAGGGTGACCGAGGGTCCCCAGACGCCCGAAGCCCTGCCTCAGGACTTGGATGGTTTCTTGAGGGAACACCAGGTTGGGGACCTAGGCTGTCCTGTTAGTCCATTTGAGGAAGATCTCCTAGTGTCTAGGGAACCTGGAGCATCTGTAACTAGAGCTCCAGGGGTTCCAGTGTCCGGCAGTGCTACTCCAGGAGGGAGGGCACAGAAGTCCAAAGTGAGGAGTGATTGGGGGATGAGTTTCCCAGTGGATGATCCAGTGGACCAGGGACTAGCCATTTGAGCTAGATCTTCTTGGGGGGACCCGGGTGGCGCCACTTCTGTTCTGGGGGATCTTAACGCACTGCCAGGTGGACAGGGGACGGGAGATCTGTGCCAGGCAGGCAGTCACACTACATATGTGTCATTTGTTAGCCTCGGGGGGATGGTGTGTGAATCCCCAGAAGTCCTGGAGTGCCAGGCAATTATTCCACCAAAGGTTCTAGACCAGAGGTTGGAAGGCCCGGTTCAGGATCCGCCTGACCTGAAGCGTAGGACGTCTGTAAACAGTGTCCTGACCGGTTCATCTTCCAGGGGAACCTCTCTAGTTGGGAGAGTGCAGACCTCTGGAAGGGGGTGCAGAGGGTGGGAGAGCCCACCTCTGACCCCGGTGCAACCTGAGGGGTTAAACCCTGGGTTGGAATGGTGTTCTGGTTGTACCCGTCGCCGGAGACGGAGGAACCCTAGGAGAAGAGGTAGGGGGAGGAGAGCCTTCCCTGAGACTCCTGGTCTGCCTGAGGGTGTAGACCCTAGGCTGGAGAATCAGTGGCAGTCTAGTCCTGTCTTGCAGACAGGAAGAGTGGAGAATAGCTACTATGTGCCAGGGGTTACTAACCCCCGCTCTGCAAATAGGCAAGGACCAGTGGCACCTGGGTGGCCCAGGGCCTGGTCCTGGCCGCGGACAGCTTGGGAGTACCAGTGGGATAGCCCAGTTGTTCCAGACAGTGGTTTTGGAAGGAATCCCATGGGTTCACCGTGGCGTAGAAAAGGAGGGTGTCCCTGCAGTTGTGGGCCCGCGTCCGTGTTCTATCGCCCCAAGCAGGGAAGTCCATCACGGTGGTGATTGTTTTCCCCTGAGTTTTGGCTGGAAGGGGGTTGTGTTGGACTTGGCCCTTCTGGCAGGTTCACCCCTAAACTTTTTGCTTTTAATGGTGAACTGGTGATGGTGATTTTTGGGTTCTGCGCACTTTCACTGTGTCCCAGTGGAAAGTGCGTGCGCACTCGAGTGCGTGGAGTAAGGTTGGCCTGCCCTCCCATAGGAATGCATGGGGAATGTCTGTGTCCCTGGTAGTTCCTGATGCGTGGGGTGTACAGGCTCGAGTCTGGTATGTGCGGACTCGTGTGATTGAATGCTGCGAAATGATGGATGCGGCGTGTATGTGTCTAGTGTGTAAGTGCCACTTCTAGACATGGCTGTGTGTGTGCTGTAAAGGTGCTGGCGTGTGATTGGCTGGAGCTGGCTGGGATGCCAGGCTCCATGAGTCATGATGGCTCTTCCCAGTGGTGAGTGTGGAGATTAGCATGCTTATGGCTGGGGAGGAGTGCACCTGGGTCCTGAATAGGGCTGGGCTTTCCCCACACAATGCTGGCTCCGCCCCCTGTGGTGCGTCTAACGACCCTAGCCTGCCTAGTGAATAGAGTGAGGGGCTGAGCACATTAAGAGGGCTCCCAGACCAGCTGTGACTGGTTCTTCCCCCACCCTGCACACAGACAAAGGATTTATTAGTTTAAAAAGGGGCTGTGTCCCCTTGCAAGTTGTTCTTTGCTGATCTTACTGAGGGGGGCTGCTGCTGCTGCCCGCCAGGAGGAACCGCCACTTGGGACTGCCTTCCTGCCTGGAGGGCCCAGTGAACTGGCTCCTGGCCCAGCCTTGCCCCCCCCCTGCCTTGCTCTGCAAGAAGGACCTGGTTGCTGGACTTTTTGTTCACCCTTCAAGTGCTTGGAAGCGCTGTATTTTGTGCCCTAGCGCTTGGGAGCGCTTATTTCTGCTGCTAGCGCTTAGGAGCGCTTTATCTTTGCCCATAGCGCTTAGGAGCGCTTTATTTTGTTTTAGCGCAGGGAGCGCTTTAAATTTTTTTGAGCGCAAGGAGCGCTGTGTACCGAGGGAGCCTACCCCTCAAACTCGCCGCCGCAAGGAGACGTTGCCGGGCCGCTGCCAGTGCGACCCGGATTGTGGCCGGGGGCGGGACGAGTGGGACAAGAGGAAGTGGTAGGAGAAAGCGAGGACGGGAGCCTACCCGGCCTCGCAGGAAGGCCTGGGAGAGAGAGAAGAGCCGGCGGGACACGGAGAGAGCCCCGTGCCCGGAAGCAGTGGTGGAAGTGAGGCGGAGGCGGCCCGAGGCACATTGCCGGAGCCTGCCCCCGCCGCAGAGTGAGGAGTCTGCTCTCCTCCTGAGCAGAGACAACGCAGTCGGAGCCACGAGCAAGGCAGGGAGAGTCCCGCAGCACCGGAGGAGGCCCAAGGAGTCCTGCCCACTGCGAGGAGGAGCCCCCGCAACAGGCAGCTGGTGAGTGGGGGCCTCGGGGGCATTCCTTCCTTGAGCTAGGAGGCTCACAAGTCACGGGGGCCATTGTCTGTTGAGTCCCCCGGAGGGGGACTCCAACAAAGGCACCATTGGATCTGAGAGCCCCGAGAGGCTCCCTGCCCGCAGTATTGTTTTAGAGCCCTGAGAGGGCCCCGGGGGAAATTTTGGTTATCTCGAGCCACAGAGGCTCAGTGGCATTTCTTAGAGCCCAGAGAGGCTCCAGCGACGGCCGCATTCTTATGTAGAGCCGAGAGGGGCTCGGAGCATCTGTGCAAGTTCGAGTTTGTGCATTTTGGGAGGTAGAGCGGCCCCGACAGGCAGCGGGCCGCTACCCCCACACAGGGTACAATTCCCGAGGCCCACAGGACATAAGTGATTGTTCCTCGAGCCTGAGAGGCTCACGGCGCCCCATTTGTTTAGAGCCCCAAGAGGCTCAGAGGGGGCATTTTGTTGTGCAGAGCCGAGAGGCTCCAACGTTGGCCCCATCATCCTTGTCACAGCTGCCCAGCACTTCGTGGGCAGTTGCCACGTTTAGGTGCCTGACACTGGGACACAGGGCGTCCTAGCGCCAACAAGGCCAGAGGGCCTAGGGACTGCCACAGGTTGTGGCTCATGTGAGTTTTGCACAATTACTTGCCCTTACACCTCTGAATGTGTTTTGATGCATCATGTGTTTTCCTTCCTTACACCTCTGAATGTGTTTTGATGCATCATGTGTTTTCTTTCCCTTCACCACTGAATGTTAATGCATCATGTGTAATGTTCCTATGCTTATACCCCTAAATGTTGGTGATACTTAGGTGGTTGTTTTCTCCTAGTACAGGTGTTGCTAGTGAGGTCTTGGTTCCCTGCGCAATATTTTCCTAAGGTGGTTAGGGTTGCATAGGAGGTACTTACCCTTTACCAGTAATTACTGGTTGTGTGCTAATTTGTGCTAAAGTGATTATTATTCTATGATCTACAACGTACTATTCCTAACAGTATTTCTAAGTCTAAAAGTGCATATTCCTGACAGTGGTCCATGTGGCCTTGTCTTGTACATATCCCCTGTAAATTCTGCCCGTGCCTGTTGGCACATTGTAAAATGTGTGTTCTTATCTAATGTGTTTTGGTATAATACAAAGGCTATCTTTATATAACCTTGTGTGGAGTTTCCTTTGTGGTGGGCCTTGGGTGTTGTTGCTGGGTGCGCGCGCAAACACTTAACCTACATAGCCTCCAAGTTTAGCCTGCCTGCTCGCGTCACGTTACCTAGAGGGTGAGCAGGGGTTATCTTGGTGTGTGATTCCCTTGCCCTGACTTGGAAGTGGTAGTCTCTGACTGACTTTGGCGCAAGCCTTGGCCAGCCAGAGATCCCGTTTCTAACAGGCACATATACAAGAGGCAGGTGGACATTTCATTCACTAAATCTCAGTTTCTCTGTTTGGGACATATTGTTAATCATGGTTTACATCATAAAGCACAGTTTCACCTATTGGGAGAAAGTTTCATGCCTTGGTCTCTCATTTATTGTGAGTCCATAGATTGATGCACAGAGTCATTTGGTGAGTTCCACATCTTGAAGTACAGTTGCTTTCATTGGTTGCAAACCTAATGCCTAGGTTCGCAGACACTATACATGCAGAGGTTTCTATTGGTAAAGTGTGTAATAATGTGTTCTACCTGAGGCCTTCTTCAGGGCTGACAACATTACAAAGAGATGGTGAGGGAAATAAAAAGAAAGAGTGAGAGAACATTTGAAGATTGAAAAAAGACTGCAGGAGCTCATGAGAGATTAATAAAAAGTAACAGATGAAGAAACAGAAGTGTGAAGGATAAAAAGCAACAGTAGGAGACCATAGACAGACAAGAACTACCATCATGTTACTGCATTAAAAGAGATCCAAATATTCTCAATAATGTAAGAGCCGAAGTATGATAAGGTCACCAGCCTAGAAAACAGCAAATGCGGTCAAAGGACAGCAGTTATGCAGGTAATGTATTGACATAGGGAGCAGTGTGGGAGAGGAGGAGATGGGGTTAAGACAAAATATACTCTTTCAAAAGAAAAATAGGCAACACGTGTCCACTGACACAAGAGGTCCCTGTGGTCTGCAGGAAGGAGAGCGAGGATGCTGTGCAGGTGATTTAGGTTAGTAATGGAAAGATGTGGAGAGGACAGTCATCAGGGGGAACCAACAGTAGTATAAAGAACACAGGAGTAAGCATCAAAAGGTACCACTTGAGACATTCCAATGTTTACCACTGAGGAAGTTTTTCAATCCCTTGAAATGTGGAAATCAATCGCAGCAAATGCTAAACATACGTTTCATAGATGTCCAACTATTAAAAGAAAATATTAGTGAACCTGCTCAAGAATGTTTTCGAATGATCTTACATGAGGTATAGGTAGAAAATACAGGGTACTGTTCTAGGACAGAAAAAGCAGAGGGGGAGCCACAGAAACTGCGGTGGAAACAGAATTCGGCAGCAAAAGTCCAGGACTTAGTGACATCTTTGCAGATCCGTTTCCAGATGGCGAGTTTATTGAGTGGGCTGTAGCTGCCATATTGCTAGTACAGTGGAAAGAGAATCCCTGTCATGTCAAAGGGGGCCAGGAGCATACTGTCCTGTCTACCAATCAGTTAGGCTGTCGAAGGAACAATCAGCCATGGCGGTTCAGCCTGAGGGACTTCTTGTCGGTTGTAGTGATTCGCTCACGGCTGAATGCCTTTTGACCGTCTTTTGCTCCTTCAGCACACATATATCAAGGCGGATGCTGCGAAGATGAAAAATATCTTTAGAAAGCATTCATTTGTAAATTTGTGAGATTTCATGTAACAAATGCCTGCCTACAGCGCTAGCACAGTGCAATAAAATTCTACACCTAAAAGCATATTGCCTTCAATACATACTTTACAAAATAAGCAATCAGGCCTAAAAATACTTCGTCTTAACTTTTCATTATAAATAGATAAGTCCTAAGGAATCGGATATAACTTTTTCGAGTGACTTGATAAGCTTTTAGCCTTTGCTATGGCTTAACACTATAAAAAATAAAGTTTATGAGCTACCTCCTATAGTCTGTTACTTAACACTATAACCAGTAGAGGCCTACTGAAATGCACATATGCTGGAAACCATTATACACAGAGCTATGAAATTGCTAAAATGTACATACTGAAAGTTGGCAAAAAAAATGTAAAAGCACCTCAATAGGGCATAATCACAGTGAACACCCCAGGGATTGTCAGAATTGGTGGCCAACACCACACACCCCAGCCTATAACTGTAATCAATGAGATTTTTTTGTAATGTGTTTAATTATTTTTTAACGTAAAGAATAAACAGACAGATCAATATTAAAATCAGGGTATTTAAAGTTGCATTCAGTAACAATCATCAGTGGTGGAATAAAGTTCAACAAATATCTCAAATCTCATTGTATGTGCAGAGGGCCGCAGAGAATAAATGAGCTTACATACAACAAAATACCTTTTTATTGCCTTTAACACACTGTAATAGCAACCAACTGTTAAAGGTCTACTGGCTTTAACACAAAGTTTTCACACTATATGAGATAGGCCTACTGCCTTTGTCATAACGTTTAATAGTAAGCAGATCAGACCTATGGCATCGGATATAATGTTTTCCAACGCACCAATCAGGCTTATAGCTTGTCATCATAAACAATCAGTCCTACTGTTTTGAGCTTTCCCTCAAGGAAACCATCAGGCACACAGTCATAAAATGAGAAAGGTATGCAGAATTAAAACTTGGCTAAGCAAAATGCTGTCTCTGTAGTACTACTGAAAGCAATGTTTTTAGGTTAATCACATAGAACAGTTGCTCTGTCTAACCAGACCTAAAAATATGTTTCAATTTAAGCCCTTCATCCTTTCATTCAAAGCCTTTCACAGAGAGGAAGCAAAAGGACTTTTTCATCATAAATATTAATGAGCCAAGAATGTTTCCAAAACTCTGCCAAGGGGGTATTTTATGATGCTACTGATTAGTTCATCAGTGACAGCACATAATGAATTTGTGGGTTACAAAGAAGTCAGTTTGAAAAAAAATCACTCTCTGCTTTGCGACCCATCCTTTGATTATTTTCTTTATAATAATAATTAGTTTTAAAACGTCTTGTATTGCAATATTAGATCTCTGTAGTGATGTAAATGTTTGGATAATGACTTTAACACGTTAATTGCTTCGAACGTTCCGCGCCAGTGCTGAACGTTCGAACAAACGGGTGGGGCTGCGACGGTCAACAGTCATTCGCAGCACCAGGCAGATAGTGCTCCCGTCGGCCGTTGGCCGACGGTAGCACGGAACGGGTTAAGCTAATCAGTAAACTTCCCTTTGATTTTGTGATCAATTTCAGGACATCGTTTAATTGACCATTTATGGGACATTTTAAAAGTATGATGTTCAGACCATAATACGTCTACTAAGTGGATCTTTTTTGTATTACTAGTTTGAAGAACTTGTATATCTATGGATGGAGCGCCAAAAATCTGGAGGAAACTATAGCCGGCATCGGGCTCAGACTGAAAAACATGTGGTCTTGTGTGTCAGTTCCCTGAAAATTGATCTTCTGATGGACTTCTTGAATGAGTTTTATGCTCATCCCCGGCTTCAGGTAAAGGCCTAAGAGTGTTGTCCAAGTGCAGTTCTGCTATATAGTACCGTGTTCCAGAACATAGATAAATGAATTCGAAATATTAAAACTGTTTGCTATTTTTGTGTAATGTATGTCTAGAGCATCACATTTCGAATACCACATCCAAAATCACAGAATGAGCATTTTCTCAATATTCGTGGGTAAAAAATAGATGTATTTAATATGTAGGCAATTATCTGTAGTGCTAATCATGGTTCTGAATATTAGTGACCTGTTGGTTCTTGTAAGCAGGGGCGTTATTCAGAGCTAGCCAGAGGTAATAGTTTGGACTGATTTGCAACTCTTGTGGTTTAACTACTGATCTTTTAAATTTAAGGAGACTTTTTGATTTTGCTTGTTGTAGTAGGTGTTCCTTTTGACTTTTATCAATCATTGTCCATTGACAAGGTGCAATTTTGAATTAATGCTGAAAAAATAAACATATAATGAATGTTCTATTTTTGGAAGTTGAAGGATCAAACGGTTTGTGAGATATTACTTTAGGTAATGTTGTTATGAAAGGTCATATGGATATGTGGGCTACCCTTATCACCTATGTGCAATAACATTGCTGGTTGTGTCTGCAGCATATGGAAAATCCCTAGAGTGTTTATGAGGCCCAAACAAAGAATATGTACATATTCTATTAACCAGATTGGTTATGCTTGTTATGCTATTATGAAGTTGGATGAGGGAGTTTCTTTGGGTGGCTTTGACTGGGAGATTTCCATATTGAACTAATCATCTCTGTGCCCACCTAGAAGACGCCTCCTTGCATATATTCTGTGTGAAGTATAATTTTTTGCCAGGCACCTGCTACATGGTTGTCAATTAAATGGACACAACTGTGTTGAAAATAAAGAAGGTGAGGTGTGGTTGTCTGCAGTAATGTTGGGTTTACTAAGGCAAGTGCTTTTCCTTTTGTCCTGTAAGATGAGTGGTAGGTGGACTTTCTATCAGGCCCAGCTTTCTTCAGGAGATCAGAATCTATAATATCCAATGATTTGCTTGTCTTATTTCAGGATTACTATGTTGTGATTCTTTGCCCAACGGAGATGGACATTCAGGTTCGAAGAGTTCTTCAGATTCCGCTGTGGTCTCAGCGAGTAATCTATCTACAAGGATCAGCACTGAAGGATCAAGATCTCATGAGAGCCAAGTAAGTGGAGGCTTCTTTGTTTTATTCTTGCTGAAATCCCTTACAGTCAGCATTGAAAAAAAGAATGTCTTAAGGAGAGATATTATATGTTACTTTTATGAATGAACAATTGTATGCAAAGCATGCATGCTAAATCGTGGTCAGAATCATTCGTAGCTCTAATAACCAGGGTGGTATCATCACATCAAATCGATTTATAACGGGGATCACTATTTGTGTGTTCGTCTCAACGTCAAGGCTTCACATAATCTACGAAGCTTGGAAGGCTTCTCTGCCATATCGGTGACCAATTCAAAATATTAGAATATTGAACTATAGTCTTACCTTGGTTCTCTGGTCGTGAGGCAGCATCATGATGCAGGATAACAAATTCAATATAGTCTGCAGACAGTAGCACACCGCAGCGTATGGGAGATGAGAGAAAACGCAACACAAGAAATTGACTTGAGGGTGTTTGAAGCCAACTGGGTCCTATTAGATTTATTTAGCTTCTTCTGGTTGTGGGTCATCAAAAGATTTTTGAGAGGTCGTCTCACATTCAACTTTTGAGCGTTTGTGCCCTTTGGCAAATTATGTAAGCATTAAAATGTGTCCATCTGCCATTTGTGATATTAGAGAGTAATGGGAAACATCTGTTCGAAAGGGTGAATCATGCCCTTGGCAGATGTGGTGCACAACGCGGAGTCAATAGATGGTAAAGCAGGGAAGTGAGGCAAGAGATGTGTTGTCTGTCCTTAAAATCTGTGTACAAAACACCCTGTGCCAGCAATAAGTCCCCCTTTCTTTGCATTGCTGCAACACATTACTGCTCTTTTTCTTCTGTTTTAAGACATAGGTTTATATTAAGACAGGGGTCACCTGACCTCAATATACACTTTTAACTTTGAAACTTCTCCTGTGCCTGAATAACTGTGAGCATATTTTTGGGAGAAGTTGAGGAAGGTTGGTTTCTGTAATATACCCTATTTGCAGCTGCACTATGGATCCAAAAATAGTAATTGGTCGGCATAAATTCCCATGACAAACACATAATGGGGAGCGGAGTTCCAGTAGGGTGGGGGTGATGTGTTCCTTTATCTTCAGACTCATGATCAGCGTGTAAGATGCCTATAAAGTGTTGAATAGTGCAGTCTTGGAAGTTTTAGTGCAGGGCATTGGCAGCCTCCAATTGTGCAAGTACAAGGAATTCAATTACAGTTTTGAAGTTGTTTTCTGGGATAAATCGATTCACTTTCTGCAGTTGAGATAGCTTATTTGAGGCTCTCTTTATCTTGGGAGGTGAGGTCAGTCTCCATGCTGAAACCAAGAGACTTGACATTTTATGAGTTGGCATTAGAATTTGTCCAGGTTCATGCCACTAAGCCAAATCTGGAATAGTTG
The DNA here is from genome assembly GCF_964261635.1 of Lissotriton helveticus. Classification (NCBI taxonomy): domain Eukaryota; kingdom Metazoa; phylum Chordata; class Amphibia; order Caudata; family Salamandridae; genus Lissotriton; species Lissotriton helveticus. The sequence goes on from NC_136065.1 coordinate 133,436,170, forward strand.
TTACCTGGTCTTGGTGAATAGTATGAATTATTTTTGGTGGTGATGAGTATGGGTGAGGTAAAAGCAGTTTTTGAGGAGTTAGATGTCTGGAGCAGAGGAGACTTTCAAGTAGAGTGGTGTGTTCTCATGTATTGGTCCTTTTTGATGCTGATACTGATGAGTAGAGCCCAACGGGACTCCATGTATCAGTTGAAGACGATGGGAGACAAGATGGAACCTGGAGAATCTGCAGGTTATACGGATTTCTGTGACTTAGAGGTGCCCATGTGAACACATTTGTGTCAGTTGGTTAAATAAGTAATAATATGTACTTGTAAATTGCTCTGTGCATAATCTAGTCTATTGTATTTTAATTGGTCTGTGCCATTATGGAGACATAGGCCAGTCATATGTAAATCATTGATAAACCCAACACACAAAGGGGTTGTCCAGATCACAGTCCCAGGCCCACCTGAGTGGGAACACAAGCAACGCCAGACTGTTTTCAGCCTTGTTGTGCCTGATCATTGTAGTGCAGCATGTGTCCCATGGTAAAGTGGGGCCTGGGCATACGCTTGCTTATTTTAGGAGCCTAACTTGGCCCAAAATGATGGATGGAATTCTTTTATTTATCTCATGAATGTCTTAGCATAGCCCTCCTACTGTACCTCAGCCATTGGTAATTACTCATGACGGCAATGTCTGTGTAATTTCATGTAGGGATTACCCATATGCAAATTAGTCTTGGCCCAGCCCAGCTTGAATTACAAGGCAAGATCCCCTGTGAACAAGAGCATAAGCAATCCCAGGTGTTTTCAGCTTTATTGGGTCTCGGTAGAAAGCTGTAATTTGGGCCCTAACAAATGTGGGCATGTGACCCACATCTGGGCTACCCTTAGACCTTAGAAAGACAAACATAGACAGCACAAAAGGTTTTTCCCACTGCTAATTACTCCGTGTAGTGTTTCAGCACATAATTTTCATCTCATATACCATTAAAAGCATGGACCAGCCATTTATAAATTAGTCTGGCTTTGCCCCACAATTTCCAGGCTAGTGTTGACCAGTGTGCTTCAGGTCTCAAAGTGAATACCCTCACTGTAGGCTTTCTGAGAGTTACATAGTTACAATGTGATATTGCAAGGTAATAGTACATGTTCTGTTCTTGGTGTTACAATATTGCCAGATGATCTATTGGTTCTGTTGGTCCTGGAGACTCTAGGCCTTCTCCTTAATAATAAGGTTTTTCGCACCATTTTTGTCAGGATTCCGTCGAGTGCTGGTGCCAAGATTACATCACCCAATTCTTAAAAAAAGGGACACATTGGTAGGTTTATTCCATTCATGCAATGTATGTGTGTGAGTCCAATCTAGACACCACAGCAAAACACGTGAAACATATTTTCCCACTGCCAAAAAACATATACTTAGGAGAAGATGTGATTAGAACTGCCGAACTTGGAACTTTAGAACTATGGCACCTGAAACCCTAGTGTGAATCTCAGCCTCAGTGTTAGCCTCATCATCATGTGATTCTTGGCAAATAACTTAAGCTCCCTGTGCCTAAAATATGTAATTTATTTATGTATTTCTCACTTAATATACACAATCAAAAATCATCTCCTAGACCTCCATGTAATGTATAGTGCTTCATTGCTTCCTAGCTAGGATTGCTCTATATAAATAAAAATACATACATTTCCAAATAATTTTTTTTAAGTATTAGTATATCAGTTATGTGTATTTATAAAAAAATACAAAAAAGAGAATGGTAATGAAAATTAAACCCCCCCCCTTTCCCACCAAAACATCCCATCCACTACCTCCAATCTGAGAGCTGCTTTAGCCACAACCATAAAAACAAAGAGCCATTGACCTTTCCACATGTGGACCCACCACCAAGTATTCATAAAGTGATGCAATCAAGAGGAAAAAGGAGCACACCAATATCCTTAGTAGGTCTAGTGCATTGACACCCACTCATCTAAATGTCTGGAGTTTCTCTCCCGGGGTATAACGCCTAGTGATTGAGACTTCAGTACAGGTTGTGTTGAGGGACACCTGGAACTGCTGTATCTTGTAGATGTTCATACGGCTTAGGCTGTCCGAAAGGACTCTAGAGGATGTCCCATCACCCGTGCGTAACAGACCTGCATTCTGCTCCTGTATTTCTCAGTGTTCCCAGGTGTTTGGCTGTTCTCACAAGAGATAGATAACCTCTTAACAGGCGATGATAATACCTTATCGGTGAAATGTGCATGTTATCAAAGCTTTCAGTAACCAGAACCTGTTGTCCTTTTCATCAGGCCAAAAGTCATCTTCCCACAGAATAAAAGGAGCATGTCTGTTGTTTTTGGTTTCTCTGCTGGTCAAATTTGGTAATCAAAAGTGTATGTGACAAATTGGGTATTATTTACAGTACTTTTATGTATGCTACTAGTCCTGCTGTTGAAGGATACATGAACCTCTGTCACTTATGTAACTATCACCTTAGCAATCTAAGGCTCAATAGAACTTCCTCTTTTATTGTTAAAACCGCAGTACCGTGCTTTCCACTGCTATTTACTTAATGTGTTTAATGTGTTTTTATGACTAAATGAATTTGATGACTTGGGAGGCAATTTTTGTGTGCCTGACGACCCGGTTAGCACTCTAGTGGTTATTATGCCGCGTCACGCTTCTGCCCCAATTAATGGCCTGGGAGTAGATGTGCAGCGCTCGATAGGCATTCCTCTTTTATTGTTATAACCGCAGTACTGTGCTTTCCACTGCTTTCCGCTGCTTTTTTATTTTATTTGATTTGATTAGTAAACTTATAGAGCGTGCGATTGCCCGAAGGCTTCTTGGCGCAACTGTTTGATGCACTTCAGGTTATTCCAGAGGTTGAGATTCTGCCTTAGCGGGGATACAACCAGGTTTTTACTGCCTTTCTGAAGGCCAGAAGCGACGGGCTACTTTTTATTGTGATAGGTAGAAGGTTCCATGACTTGGCTGTCCTCCACAGGAAGCTTCTCCCTCCCCACCTAGCCTGTTTGAACTTGGGTACTTGTAGAAGTTTTGCGTGAGTAGATCTCAAACTTCTTGCTGGTACATACCATTTGAGGTGTGTTCTCAAGAACTGAGGTCCTGAGTCATGAAGTGCCTTGTATGCCAGACACAAAGACTTAAACACTATCCTTTTGTCCACCGGTAACCAGTGGAGGGCCCTTAGTCTGTGGGAGACTGGTTCGGATCTGGGAATGCCCAGCACTAACCTTGCTGCGGCGTTCTAGAGACGCGGAAGTTTAGTTAGGTATTGGGTCTGAATCCCTGCATAGAAAGCATTGCCGTAGTCCAGTCTGGACAGGGCCAGATCCATAACCACTGTTTTACGTGAATCATGGGGAATAAAAGGACATATTCTTCTGATCATCTTTAATATATACCAAATGGTTGTGTTCTTAATGTGTTTTTATGGCTAAATTAATTTGATTAGTTTTTTACTTCTGCACTTTTCACGAGGCTCCAGTCCTCGGGAGGCCATTTTTGTGCGCCTGACCACCTAGTTAGCACTCTAGTTGTTATTACGCCACATACCGCTTTGGCCCTACTTAATGGCTTGGTAGCGGACGTGCAGCGCTCAATAGGAATTCCTCTTTTATTGTTAAAACCGCAGTACTGTTCTTTCCACTGTTTTCCACTGCCTTTTCCTTAATGTGTTTTTATCACTAAATGAATTTGATGTGTTTTTGACTTCTGCACTTTTTCAGGAGGCTCCGGTACTCAGGAGGCAATTTTTGTGTGCCTGACGACCCGGTTAGCACTTTAGTGGTTATTACCCCGCATCAAGCTTCGGCCCTACTTAATGGCCTGGGAGCAGACGCGCAGCGCTCAACAGGAGATCCCCTTTTATTGTTACAACCGCAGTACTGTGCTTTCCACTGCTTTTTACTTAATGTGTTTTTAACGTGTTTTTATCACTAAATGAATTTGATGTGTTTTTGACTTCTGCTCTTTTCACAAGGCTCCTGGCCTCAGGAGACTATTATTGTGTGCCTGACGACCCGCTTAGCACTCTGGTGGTTATTATACTGCGTTACGCTTCGGCCCTAATTAATGTCCTTTGAGCGGATGGCCAGCACTAGATAGGAGTTCCTCTTTTATTCTTAAAACCGCAATGCTGTGCTTTCCACTGCTTTTTACTTAATGTATTTTTATGACTAAATGAATTTGATGTGTTTTTGACAACTGCACTTTTCAAGAGGCTCCGGCCCTCTGGAGGCCATTTTGGTGTGCCTGACGACCCGGTTAGCACTCTCGTGGTTATTACCCGCGTCACTCTTCGGCCCTATTTAATGGCCTGGGAGCGGACGCGGGCAGCGGACGCGGGCAGCGGACGCGGGCAGCGGGCGGGCCAAAGGCAAACCCATCTGCGCCCATCAGCGCCCAACCAGGACCAGGGCCACAAACCCTGGACCAAATAAGGTTTGTGGATTAGTCTATCTTACTAAATAACTGACCAAGTTACGCCAGGCCTTTTCCCCCAAATGCAATATTTTTAAAGGTGATGACTCCCACACCTACTGTCGGCACTGCCGGTCTTCTCCTGCTGAGTACCTCCATAACAGAAATTCCTATACTAGGGCTAGGCACACGGGTGGTGAAGCTGGACAACCCTGCCCAGCAAGGTCACCTAATAGGGTGTCCCATAAAGGCACATTACCTTCCTATAAAGCCTATACATTATACAACATTATTTGCCTCTCTCTGCCCAAACATCAAAACAATATCTTTGATTTCCTGATGATTAATCAACCAGATGCTGTCTTTTTAACTCAGACCTGGTTACAGGAAAGTTCAGGACATGATGTGGCATCAGCACTTCCATCTAATTACTCCATTATACGGAAAGACAGGAAGTTGAATTTGGGGGTGGCATAGCCATTATTCATAAAAGCTCCATTACGTAAACAGATTACTTCTATGTCACCGACTGTGAAGCTCTGTTATTTAAAATGGCACTCACGCCCAATTTTACTTTTGATGTTTGATGAATCGCCCTCTTGGCCCATCTGGGCCTTGGGCACTTACTTCGGCCAATCAAGAAGCCCCCCACATCTTGAAGGCCACAAATTTCACCATTCTGGGCGATCTGAACTTTCATCTAGACGATTCTAATTGTACCAAGAGACGGTCTCTCATTTCTGATCTAGAATCTATGAACATGTATTTATGTAAATGTAAATGTACAGGAATTTATATAGCGCAAATCACCAAGCGGTTTCTAAGCGCTTGCTTAGGGAACCCGTCCTGGTATTCCCCTGTGAGATAACCCCAGCAGGGTATCCGCAAGGTGAAAGCCAGGCATCCCGCCGCGAGGGGCCGTTGTGGAGATTAAGCAAGCTATTGCCCAGAGTCGCAGAGTGTGAACCCGTGAATCGAGTAGGCACCAGAGCGAGAATTGTAGAGTACATGGACATTTTAGGACACAAGACCCCGCCGAGCCGGGAATTGAACCCTGGTCCTGGGCTGTCCTCTGCTTCCAGGTCTGCCTCCTCTAACCAGTGAGCCACACTTCTCCACTCCATTTATGCAATTCAGGTCCTACCCATACTACGAGTCATTTGTTAGACCCGATTTTTTCTAATCTTCCTGAGTTTAGCTGCGGCCCTGCGCTTCCGCTGTTCTGGTCCGATCACATTTCTGTAGCTTTTTCTTTGAAAGTGGCCTTTTCTTCTCCAGGGCCCTCCCTGGTTGCTGAGCAAAAAGGGATAAACTGGACAAAGCTTGATATTTCAGCTCTTAATAGACTGTTAGTGGACTGCAAACCAGCTGCAGAACAGATCACCGTCACCGACTTTGGTTTCTTCCATAATTGGATTACTCGAGCAGTAGATATCTTCCTATCTCTGTCCGACAAGCGCGCTAAAAGACAACTGCCACCAGCTCCTTGGTTTTCTAAGGAGCTGAGGACTGAGAAATCTAACGGCCACATGCATCATTGTTGCCGTTTGCGATTTCTTAATTGCGAAAATTAAGGAATCGCAATTAAGAAATCGCAAAAGGCTATGCATTAAGAAATCGCAATTTATTTTGCGATTTCTTAAAATTCCTTAATTGCGATTCACAATTTGCGGATCGCAATTAAGGAATCCCTTTTCATTGATTCCTATGGCCTAAAGGCCCATAGGAATGAATGGGAAGTCATTCTCAATTTGCGATTAGCAATTTGCGAATCGCAAATTGAGAATGCAATTTCAAGGGTGCAGGGAGGGGTCCAAAGGACCCCCCCCCTGCACCCCTGAAATATAACTTTAAGTGCATTTTTCACACACACATGCCCCAAGGGCATGTGTGTGTGTAAAATGAAACTTTCAAAAATGCACTTTTGTGCATTTTTGAATGTTTTTGCAAATTACCATGAAGGTCAACTTCATGGTAATTTACCTCTCCCTATTTGCGAATTCGCAAATTTAAAATGTTCATGCATTGCATTTAAGAAATCTAAAATTGCGATTTCTTAAATGCAATCGCAATTTTAGAAATCGCAACATGATTGCGATTTCTAAAATTGCGAAAAACATGATGCATCCCAATTTTGTCAATTGCATTCACAAACGGCCGAAAATTGCGATTCGCACCGTTTGCGAATGCAATTGACAATGATGCATGTGCCCGTTAGTGTAAACTCTTGAATGAACCTGGAGGAAACATTATCTTGAAGAAGATAAAGTGGCTTATAAAAAATCCCTTAAGGAATACCACATCCTCTGCAAAGCAACTCGTGCTGAGTTCTTTACTCATAAAATCTCTTAGTCCCATCATTGCTCCAAATCCCTTTTTTAAGGTGGTTAAAGAATTATACAGCACATATACTCAGTCTATTCTCCTTGTTCTCAAGGGCACCCAGTGTGAGGAACTTGCCCTCTACTTTAAAGACAAAGTCGAACAAATTCACTCTGCACCTCTCAGTAAACATCCTCAATCTCTGCTTCCGGAGGTCTTGTCCTTCATCGCCACCACCCTGGAGTCTGCTGGTCCAGGGCCACTCGATAATAGTCTCTCATCGAATAGATTGGAAACTTGGACCCTCCTGGAACCTAGTTCCTTTGGCCACTTATTGGCAAACATGAAATCTGGGTCCACCCGAGATGTACTCCCCTTTCATGTGATTAAACAACGGGTTGTGTCCCTATTTTCTATACTTATGGATCTCCCGAATGCCTCCTTGTTGGAGGCCATTGTACCCCGAGAATGGAAACACGCTATGGTCCTCCCTCTTCTAAAGAAAGCTAATGCAGACCCCACTAAGCCATCAATTTCCATCCCATCTCGCTGCTTCCAGCCTTTTCCATAATTCTGGAAAAGCATATAAATGGACAGTTGACCACATATGTGGAATCCCAGAATGTTCTCTACACCTCTCAATCAGGTTTCATGGCTGGTTTCTCTACCGAATCAACTCTTCTTGGAGTTACAGAAATGATAAGCCTCAAATTGGATGAAGGTGAAACTGTGGCCCTTATCCTATTAGATCTCAGCACCGCATTTGACACAGTGTCTCACTCCATCTTGCTGAGAGCCTTGCAAGGGGCAGGCGTCACTGGAGTAGCCTTACAGTGGATTGGATCCTTCCAAGCTGACCAAACCTTTCGGGTCTTCTCGGTGTCAGCAAACTCTACCTCCTACCCATCCCCTTATGGAGTCCCTCAAGGGTCTGTGCTGAGCCCTTTGCTATTTAATGTGTATGTCCATCCTTTGGCTGATGTTGGTGGAAGAGGCTGGTCTCTCCATTTTTTCTTATGCTGATGGCACTCAGATCATTTTTTCCCTTTCCTCAGTTAAGGGGTTGGACCCCTCAGCTCCTCAATCAGCTCAGCTCTGAGCAAAGTTGCATCATGGATGCAAATAAAATTGCTCAAACTGAACGGAGAAAAGACTGAGGTGATGATTTTAGGGAAGAAACATGATCTGTGGGGCCCTCAGCATTGGCCACCTGAAATGGGTGCACTGCCTCTGCCGGTGCACCATGTCCGCAACTTGGGTTTCTTCATTGACAATCATCTTTCTATGAATCATCAAGTCACTAGGTTTTCTGCCATTTGCTTTACTATTCTAAAATGGTTGAAAACAATTCTATGGATGATTCCCCTTTCTGACCAGAAAATGGTAGTCCATGCCCTTGTTACCTCTAGGCTGGATTACTGCAATGTTCTTTACCTGGCTTCAAATAAAGCTTTAATTCAAAGATTTCAAGTGGTACAAAATGCGGCTGTACACTTTTGTGTCTGTTGCCGAAATTCTCGTCAGTCACTAACTTTCTTTGTAGATTTTCATTGGCTGATGGTGGGGAATCGTATTAAATTTAAAGCCCTCTGCTGCATGTTTAAGATCAAAACCGGAGTGGTCCCTTTTACTTACAAAAGCTAGTTCAGCATTACCAACATCCGCATCTTCTGCGCTGTACTCGCCAGATAAGGTTCACGGTCCCGAAATTCAAACTCTCCCGCATGCGCGGCCGGTCCATCTCTTATTTAGGACCTACCTTGTGGAACTCTTTACCGGTCCCACTACGTGAGGAAACGAACTTGGCCTATTCCGTAAAAATGTGAAGACTCGGTTCTTCAATTCTTTGACCTTTCTGCTAGTTCTCTGCACTCCTATCTGGCCGGCGCCGGGAAACCCCTTGGGGTCGCTGTGCACCTTACAAATTCAAATTCAATTCAATGTGTGCCAAAATAAAACCTTGAGTGCTGAAGAAGTAAGGGCAAACTGAGATCACGTGACCCCACACACCTCAGCAGTACCAATACTCAAACACACAATAATGGTGGTCATGTCATAGGTGAGGTTAAACTCAGTGCTTCGATTAATACAAGAGTGTGGGTACTCACCATCACACTTTACTACTGTTTACCACTTGGAAGTGCTGGTAGTCTCCCTCTAAAAGTAATTCAGCCCTTCTGAGAAGTGCAAGTACTCTTCCTTTCAAATGAAAGATGTGCTGATACTAACTACATTTAAAACACAGGTTAAAATGCAGTCAAATATGCATTAATGAACGACTTAGTACAATTTATAACTAGGGCAAACAGAAACAGATGAAACAAAGAATAGCACACACACCTTACAATGGGCCTGGGACACACTGGGCGTCTGAACATGCATCTCTCTGATAGTTGGATGCAGCATCTCATGCTATGGTGGATAAGCAACCAAGAAGGTATCCTGGGCCAAATGTACGAAAAATGTGATGATCATAAACATTGCCATTCACTAGATTTGTTGGTGTGCTACTACTACACCGTTTTTCTTCATTGTTTCCCATACTGGGGTGGTATCCTATTGAAAAAGGGAAAATCTTTGCAAATTGCGGTAGAAGTTGTAGGGGCAGCAGGCAGGTCAGTTCTTAATTAAACTTGTCAAAAAAGAACATTGCCTGGCAGCCCTCTTTCGTTAAAGGAAATCGGACTGCTTTGAAAAAAGTTTCCTTTTTTGGAAAGTAATCTTAGGGATGGTGGTCTGCTGTCTTATGTAGGCCACCATCTTGGTGATTATGACCAATTGTAGGAAGTTGCAAGTTGCTACCTGCCTAAAGCTTATACTCTAGACAGGGTGCTCTGTGACTCATTATGATTCCTCGATTTGTGAAATGACCTTTTAGTACATTGGTTGATGTGTAAAATAAGTTTCTGGTCACAAATATAGAGTTGTAAATTGTGACTTCTTTTTGCAACCAGAAAGTTTGTACACCTGGCCCTTTGTTCCTACCTTCTTTGCCTGTGAGTTAAGACACCCTAATTTGAGTCTGTTGGAGATTACATCGTTATTTTCTGGCGTTTATTAGGCCACTGGAACGAACTGGTGAGAACCAGTAAATTTCAACTCGGGTACCACAAACATTTCAACAACATCTGGAAGCAAGCACAACTAATGCGGGTCTTTTTGAGTGGGGCTGCTAAGGTTGTCACAGGAACAAGAGTCTGGGGAAACAACTGAATCAGCAACCTTGGACAGTGGGTGTAACTGTTTGACCATTGCCAAAGCCAATAAGTATCTGCCCCATAAAAGTTAATAATGATTAAAACGTATCTGTCTATCACTTTTTTGCTAGCAGAGCACCCCTAAGGTACCTGCACCGAGCTCTCTATATGCTAGAAACTCATACTACATCTCCCTGGTGAGGCCTCCGTGGTGAAAGCTGAATCAAGCATTTCGCCCCTTTTCCCTTTCGTTATTAGGTGTACAGGCCTATTTCTCATCTGGGCATGAGCGTAGGCACATCTGTACAATGTGCAGAGGGTTCCAACCTTAAACCTCCCTGGGGAGCAGAAACACCTTGCTGTGACCACAATCCATACGTGCAAGTGGAGTTACAGGTTGCATCTATCTCAGGCATCAGGGCTCGGACAGCATCTAGGAACTATTTGCATCTCTCTGGAACAACTGAGACAAGCTGGAAGAAATAAACATGTTACAAATGATCTGCCTAAGCACAGGGATACATATTAAAGTACTTACAATGGGATCGGGTATATTTTACGTCACTGAGAGAAGAAACCTGAAAATCTTCTGTCAGCCAATCCCTTTAATTTCCTAGGGAATTAAGAGCCATATGTATCAAGCAAATTCGCATTCGCAAAGGCCGAAATTCACAGAATTTCGGCCTTTGCGAATGCGAATTTGCTACTTGGTATGTATTAAGCAAAATCTGGTGCAAAATAAGTCATCGCAAAATTTGCGATTCCTTATTTTGCAATTGCATGTAAGGAATCGCAAATATTGCGATTCCTTAAATGCAATGTATGAAGCAAAAAAATTTGCAAAATGTCCTTAAGGAATCGTAAATTACCACCAACTTATAGTTAGTGGTAAGTTGTGAATTCCTTGAAAAATGCACATTTTTGCATTTTTCAAAGTGCCATGTGACGCACATACTTGCCCTTGGGGCATGTATGTGCTCCACATGTGCACCCATGCATATTTCAGGGGTACAACAGGGTGTCCTTTGGACACCCCTGCACCCTTGAAATTATTCTCAATTTGCGATTAGCAAATTGCGAATCGCAAACTGAGAATAATTTCCCATTCATTCCTATGGGCCTCCTGGCCCATAGAAATGAATGGGAAAGTATTCCTTAATTGCGATTCGCAATTTGCTAATCGCAATTAAGGAATTTTAAGAAATCACAAAAAAATGCGATTTTGTACATACTTACCCATTTGCGATTCTTAAATAGCGATTTCTTAAAAATCGCTATTTGAGAATCGCAAATGGGTATCTTGATACATATGGCCCAAAGTCATACTGCAAAGATCTATTGGATTGGTAGCTTAAAAACATTGCAGATTGTAATAGTGTGCCCTATGCCGATGAAGGGCTCCCTTTTGCATGAGCGTGACAAGAAGGACTAGGACTCAGAATAATGAAGATTACTGGTAGATAGCCGGGTCATTTTCCATTTCGACCTCAACTATGGCTCCATCCACTTCACCCAGGTTAGAGGCAGGTCCTCCTGTTCTTCAACATATGCTGCTCTCTAGCTTCTATTTTTTATAGTACGTTTTTATTATGATTTGTTAGCAGTTTTTCTACACGGTGCACAGATGATTCTCCTCATCTCATCAACAATGGTGTTGAAAATAGATTTTCTTAGTCGACCTTGTGGCAATTCAGGACACATACACACTAAATTTAATTTTCTAGGCTATTTTAGTTTCACCAATCCATTGTTTTCATTGTTTAGTCTGATACAAAGTAAGAGGGCTTAATGCATTTTTTTTAACTGATGATCACAATGCCTTGCCTTGGGCATGTGGAATTGCAAGTTATTGTCATTTTTCTTCAGTTATTTTCAGCTCACACAAACGCATGCAGGCGACGTGCACAGTTCTGATTGAGTTAAATGTGGAGATTAGCACTAATAGCATCAAAGAGACTGGATTGTGTAAATATTAGAAAAAATACGATAAAACTGAGACATTTAGAGCAATTTAGTACAAGCGCTTAATGGAAATTAAAGTAAAATTCAATATACTGTAGCTTTGGGCAAGATCGTATGTAAGGTAAAGCTCTCATGGAGTTATGGTTGTGAATTTAAAATAATAAATAACCATTAGCAAAGAAATTCAAAGAAACTCGTTATGGTAACATTCAATTTACATTGTGTCATTTTTATTGAAACTTATTCATTTTAATATGGAAAATATTTCAAAGTGTCGTTTTAATTCTATTTATTTATTCGAGTGCTTGTGGATACAAGAGTTTTTGTTTTTCCGTCTGATGCGTACATCAGTATTCGAAAGATTATGAGGGCCCTGGGGGGCCGATATTTAAAAAAGAATTATGCCAGAAACCTTCGCGGGAGTGTACTCAACAACTTCCCAAAGTTTCATGGCGATCGGATGAATGGTGTAGTAATGCATAAAAGACAAACAGACAGACATACTTTCGTTTTTATATATAAAGGACAAATAGACAGACAGACAGACATACTTTCGTTTTTATATATATAGATTAATTATCAACTTTTGTTTGCTCATCTCTAAAATAGACAAACAGTGCCACAATGTGGCAGACTGTCAGAAATACTGGTGTTGGCAATTAAATGCCATGCTGAGCACCGTAAACCACCAGCTTAAATTAGGCAATGATATCAATATTTTTCTCTGTAGCCTACTTTACCCAAACTAGTGATACTGCACCAGGTTCAGATGCAACAGAGGACGTTTATAGTTTAGGACAGCGTTTATTGTATTTTACTTTTCAACTCCGTACAAACATTAAAATTGCTTTATACAATCAAAAAATAAAAATATGTTTCAACTTATTCTGCCCTTCGAAAACTCAAGTCTTTATGTTGTATTCATCATTCTTCCCTCTGCTTCTTGTGTTCATCATCCATCCTTTCTTCTCTTCTGCCCACCTATAAACGTTTCCTTTCGCTCCTTCCCATTTTCCCAGAGAAGCACGTTTGATTGTCCGTTATTCAAAGTTGTGACAAAAAACAATGATAAAATGCTGGTGACTGTGCTTTCTTCCTTTTCTTAGACTTGGTTCGACTATGGTTCATAGTAAAGTGTATGTTTTGCTGTGGGAGTGGACCTACAAATTCATATTTTTTTGGAGAATTATTTTCACAGTCCTACCATGGGTTTTGTTGACAGTAAAGAAGATTCAACCCTTCTGTGTTTCATCTATCTCTGTGGACTCTCCAGTGGAGACTAATAAGCATAAGTATTTGCAATGCAATAGGTCTCACATTTGCGAGAGTTTAAGCTATCCGCATTATAAATAACAATGTATTTTATTTATCTGGTTTGAAAAACAACACATAAATAAAAGGCATTGTCATTTACAATGCTAATTGCTCAAACTCTCATAAATGCGAGACCAATTTCATTGCAAATGCTTGTTATTTCCTTGGAAATGTTTGGTCCCAGAGGAGAAGACGAAAATCATCCGCTGCTGCAGCTGTGGCCCTGGGTAAAGGTGCTTTATGAGCACCAAGCCGTTGTGAAATGCGAGTCTAGTGGTGTGGCCTTTTTGACATCGCGTTATTAGGCGGGAACTCAATGGAAGCAAAACATCGAGCCTCTGTTTTTGCTTGCTCTCTGCTTGGAATCCAAAAGGTGAAAAGGCCCAGCTGTCTGGTCCAGTGTTTTACGGCAACTCCGTTTCTTTAGATGAGCCACATCTAAAGAAAGGTATGCAGCAGCCATTAAAGTGAAAGCGCGGCATGGGGCGTTTTTACCCAAAAAATCATTTGTTAGTCAAGGTGAAAAAACAAACGTTTTTTTTTGTAAAAGTCCCCCATGCTGCGCTTTCACTTTAAAGGTGGCCACGCCCTTTCTTTAGACACGGCTCGTTTAAAGAAAGGGCTGCAGCTGCCATTAAAGTGAACGCACGTCAGGGGGTGCTTTTACAAAAAAAAAGCATTTGTTTCTCAACTTAAGAAACAAATGTGTTTTTTTTTTTTAGAGAGCACCCCATTCTGCGCTTTCTCTTTAATAGCGGCTGCACACCTTTATTTAGATGAGCCATGTCTAAAGAAAGTGGAGTGGTCGCCATTAAAGTGCGGACTGAGACACTTGTAAAAAAAAAGTTTTCCCCAAAAATATCGATAAAGACCTACAGTGTAAGGAAACTGTAGTTGGCCAGTGCTCCTGGCTTAAAAACGGAAGGGATGCATTGGGAGCACCGGCCAATAAGGAGCCAGGAAATAAGGGCGAAGGAGTTGTGAACCAATGGCAAGCAGAAGCTATAATTTTGCTGCAGTTGCAGTACTTTGTAAATTATCAGATTTTCCAATATGACAAAACTCTAAATCAAGCCCTTAGTGTCTATCAAGAGACATGACAATGCAGAAACATGAATTTCATGGCATGGGTTCACTAAGGAGAAGAAGGGACAGAAGATTATGACCCAGCACTTTGCTGTAAAACCCCTCATGCCCTTGAACTGGGATTCACCTTTTCGTATTTTGATTGTCAACCAATCAACGAATGTCTCACACTAGCCAAGGCTTGACCAGTCCCATTTTGCAAAGGACATGGGATGTGTAACATCTGTATTAGAAACAATGGTTCACTTCTACCTCAGTAACAGAATTACTGCAAATTAATTGGAAATCCAATTACACTATAATAATGTGACAGTAACTAACCAAAGTGAAGGTTTTAATCAATCTAACATAAAATAAAGCTTTAAATTCAAAACACATTGACAAAGGAAGGTGCTCAGTACCCCAAGTGATCACTTAGGGGCATATGTAGGTAGCCGTTTGCGATTCTCAAATGCCGAAATTCTGCGAATTTTGTCGTTTGCGAATCGCAAACGGCGTTTTGATATGTAGGTGCCAGTTAGCAAAATAAGGAATCGCAAAAATTGCGATTCCTTATTTTGCTTATAGCATTTAAGGAATCGCAATTTTGCGATTCCTTAAATGCTATGTAGGGATGCTTTAAAAATTGCGATTTTTGCATAAGGAATCGCAAAATACCACCTACTTCAAGTAGATGGTATTTTGCGAATTCCTTCAAAAATGCATTTTTAAAAAAAATTCAAGTTCCATGTGGCGCACAGACATGCCCTTAGGGCATGTATGTGCGCCACATGTACTTACAGGCACATTCCAGGGGTGCAACAGGTGTCCTTTGGACACCCTGGCACCCTTGGAATTGCGATTCTCAAATTGCGATTTTCTCATAGAAAATCACAATTTGAGAATGTACCTCCATTCATTCCTATGGGCCAGAGGCCCATAGGAATGAATGGGACACTCATTCCTTAATTGCGATTCGCAATTTGCTAATCGCAATTAAGGAATGTTAGAGATTCGCAAAATAATTGCGAATTATTACCTACATTCCATTTTGCAATTCTCAAATAGCGATTCCTTAAAAATCGCTATTTGAGAATCGCAAAATGGAAATTACCTACATATGCCCCATAGTGAAATAAGCGGTGAGTAAAGGTGCAAAGCCGGAGTACACAATAGTTTTAACACTGTGAAGTCTTGTTAGAATTTGGAAATTAAATGTCTGTCTGCACAAAGTGTTAATTATGTTTAAACTACATATATTCATTGTAAGGTCATCATTAGTGTACCTTGGTAATAGGGCCTCCTAGACAGAGTGTATCTCTGAAAACAAGACAGGCCATACTGGATTAGAAATCAGGTTTGAAGTGAAGAGTGTGGAAAAGGCCATGTCTCTAGTCACTGAATATTTGAAGAACGCCGGCTGTGGTTTGACCCAAGTTTGTCAAGAAAAATGGTTCAAAAAAGTCACAGCCTTTCTAGCATAAGAATCAGGCAGTCGGGTCCAGCAGTACATATGTCATTGTCCACGGCAGTAAGAAAAATGTCCCACAAAAGGGCAGTATGCTGAGGCTCAGTTCAGCAAAGAACGAGAAAGCAGGTGAGGACAGGCATTCTCCTGCTACGCACTTAAGATTTGGCTATTGATCTAAGTCGGGTTCCAGTTATGGCCAGTGTATGTCCAGGAAGGCGCATTCCTTACCAGATTTTCAAGATATTGACTGTCTATGTGAATAGTGTCAGTCTAGATTCATTGGACCCAATTTATTTTCCGTTATAAGTTTGACTTACATGTGCAAATATGCTTTTCTGTAAACATTTCAGAATGCAAAACAGCTTTTGCTATTCTCAAAAGTTGGTTTTATTCTCCTGAAAGGAATTAACCACACTAAGATATTCATGTTAGTAAATTTATGAGCAGGGGTGAAGAGGGTGGAGAGAGTGGGCGATACAGGGCAGGCATGACCTGTTGGTTTGTAAATATGAACAAACCCTCCTTACTACTTGTAAAAGATCAGAGATTTACTCCAGTGAAGAGCAGCAGTCTATTCTTTTCTTCCTTGGAAAAGGGTGCAGATTAAAAACCTGATTTAAAATTTGACGGACAGAATAAAGGCAGTCAGGGTAGCAGAGGACTTTGCATCCGCCAAATTTAGAGTTCACTGGCGACTCTGCGGTGAACACTTTGGGTTTGTATAAACCTCCACCACAGTAGTTGATACAAAGCCATTTAAAAGTTTTGGTGTGCATCTGTCATTGGTGATAGACACACCAAACTTTTAACCGTTTTTATTTTTCCAAAAACAAAAATCCCAGAGAGGGTGTATGTTTTTTGGAAAACTAAACACTAACGACCCCATCGTCAGTGAAGTGTTCTCCCATGGTCTGGGATAGTTTTTTTCGGTTTTGCCTGCACAGTGCGTGTGCTGTGCTGGTAAAATCTATTGTATTCAATATAAATCTTAAGAGACTTACCCCCTTACTTCTCATTGGTTCCTGTGCTCGCCGCTTACTTTTCCTCCATTTCTATTTGGTGCAGCAAACTATTTCCTGTTGTTCCTCGTGTGTTTGCTCCTATCAGTGTACCCGAGGCTCAAGTACTGTTTTCATCCTCTTTTGGGGAACCTTTCTTTACGTTTTTGCCTGCAAAGTGCTTGCCCTGTGCTTGTTTATGGCTCTCTACGGTTGATCTCTGTCCCTCAAGTTGCTCTCCCCCATATTTCACCCTCCCATTCTCCCCAAGAAGCTTATCTTCGCCCTTGTGAAACTGCCGCCATCTTGGAGTCAGACAGCAGTTGCATTAATAACAAATCGTATTTCTGACCCCTTTGCAAAGATAAACTAGGTCAGAACGTTGAAACATCAGGAAGACTACACTGCTCTAGTGTTCACAAGCTCCCTCTTTCTTCAATGTGTCCTCATAACCTATGTCAACATTCTAATGTTTTCGTTAACTTCGGTGCACCAATGTTGTTTATACTTGCATCATTTTTGTAAACTATTTAGACATTATGTTTACTTCGTATTATAAATAAGGGAGGTGTTAGTGCAATCCAAAGGTCAAGTGCTCCTTTTCATCTGGCAAACTTCTTGTGAGAGTGCTCTCTTGATGCCGTAACTTACATTTGCATTGCTTTCCAAGCCTTGCTTTCAGCCCTGAGCTTCGCCCCTGAGTCCAAGTGCTTCTCTACAGCAGGCCTGTCAGGGTTGCACATCAATAAACTGAAGGCTTCACTATAGCAACAACACCCGACGCCATGCCTAACGCTCCGTTCGGTGTCTTTAAATTTGTTTGACTTGTTTTTATTTCTCTCTTTTCCAAATGTCCTAACTGGATTAAAGCACTGGGACATGCTCTTCCATTGCAGAGTCCTCATCTAATCTGACCCCCACATAGTTTATCAAACAGATGCAGACAATATTGATGTGGGGGCTTTTCAAGCCTGACACTATGTGTAAAATCGGGAGACAATGACTCGGTGGGGGGGGGGCGCCCACCAGGATGTGTTACATTAGCCCAGTTTGGCTTCAGCTGCCACTGCCTGGAGCCGGCCGGTCTCTCCCCGGTGTTCCACTAAGGACTGCTGCAGAGAGACATAGGGCCCGATGTAGGTAATCCCAGATTACCGATTCTTCGATTCGGTATTTAAGAACAGGCAAATGGGATGTAGGTAATTTTACCGAAAAATTTACAAAATCTGTAATTTTCGGTAATTACCGAATCGGTAAATACCGATTTGGTAATTGCCATTCATTCCTATGGGCCTGGAGGCCCATCGGAATGAATGCCAATTACCGAACCGGTATTTACCAATTCGGTTAAAGGGGAAAACATTGAAGGGTGGCAGGGTGTCACTTTGACACCCTGTTGCACCCCTCAATTGTGTATGGGTGCACATGTTGCAGACATACATGCCCTAAGGGCATGTATGTCTGCAACATGTCATTGTTCGAAAAGCATAAAAAATGCTTTTTCCAAGGTTTTCATTATTTACCACCAACTTGTAATTGGTGGTATATAACGAATCCTAAAAGGGGAAAAGCACTAATTTGAGTGCTCCCTACATAGCAAAATCGGTAATTTACCGATTCGGTATTTTAAGGAATCGGTAATTTACCGATTCCTTAAAATACCGAATCGGTAAATTACCGAATCAGTAAAATGTCCACCTACATCTCATTTTCCAAATACCGGTCGGTAACGGCCAAAATTACCGAATTTCGGTCGTTACTGACCGGTATTTGCCTACCTACATCTGGCCCAAAGTGAGATAAACGATTCTCCAGCAGAGGCTCCTTCACCTGCCCGGGCCATTCACACATAGCATCCCAGCAACAAATAAACAAATACTCATGAAGGGCCCGGCACTGCGGCCAGGGGGTCGCTTCTGCAGGTGGCTGCCACATTCAGTAATTTCCCCATACCTCTCTTCACAGTGTAAAATTGTTTTCATTATATGTCAGCACACTGACCCAAAGCCAATTCCTCCTCAAGAGCTTTCTTTCCCAAGGGCTGGGAATCACTTCACCTAAACAGGCGCTTTTTGCCTTACATATACTGGAGGAGGATAAAGAGCCAGTGAAAGCGCATCATTAACTCCACATCTAACTACAACAAAAAAAGCAGAAGCTCATGCAAAACTCCCATACAGATTATCCTAAATGTGTCTACTACTAGGAAGAGCTTTGCTGGCTTTAGCCATCCTTCTGATACTTGAAGCTCCTTCAGCTCAGAGAATGGAATCACTTTCCACCTGACTGCAGTTCCCAGGGTTTGCAGTGCAAGGCAATAAGCAGGCTTCAGCAATAAACTCCTGCATTGTGAGCCCATAAAACACAGTTAGATCCCCCCCATTTTCATTCAATGTTCTTTTTGATTGCCCCCCTGTGATGGGCTAGTCACAGCTCCACTCTGTTTAATTGCATCAAAGAGGGAAACGTGTTTTAAGAAGTCATTCCGGACCCTGTTCTTCCGAGGGAATGACTGGGCCATCTTCACAGACAACAAACAGGATGCATGATAAAGAAGACACAGTTTTTAGATCAAAATAAGGCAGAGCTGAAACTCTGCAACAACTGACGTGGGAGAGGTGCTTCAATAAAGAGACTGCAAAGAGGAAGCAACAAGTGGAATTAGGGTACTGTTTAGGCATATGCAGTACACATTGAGGTCCTCCTAATACACGCTGAACAGCAGACCAGCATCTTAACTATTTTGCTTATGTATAGTTATACCTCCTGCTTGAACCCCCACTATACTCCGTAGCATTAGGAGCATGACAGCAGCGCTGTGATTTGTCTGAGTGGCCAGGTTTGCTGCTCACAGTTGCTAGATGTACAGGGTCCAGGGATACCAATTCCATATAATATTGCCCAATGTATGAGTAGAAAGTTTTGGAGGAGATTCTCCAGTGGGAAGCATCGACGTGGGATTATCCCTGGACTTCGACTATCGAACATAGATCCAAATACTTTTTCATCTATAAATGGGAAGACCTACAAAACTTAAAAACCTAACACAAATGTGATGTGCTAGTACTTCGAATTATAAGCCTTGAAAAAGCCCTGGCCTTTTTGAGCCATCGGGCGAAACACGTGTCGGCTGTTAGTACTTTTTAATATGATTCTAAAAAAACAGTAAACAGGAACAAGGATGTAACTCCTATGGTGGATTTTTGAAAGATTAAAAAACAAATAAAATAAGCCCTTTCATTAGTATGACTCAATGGTCTCTTTGACTATCTGAACATTAAATCAATCGAGGAGGAGCATTAACTCACAACGTTTCACATTGCTGCTCAGACAGTTTTTTAGGAGCCTGTGACTGTTCTCCACCCGGCTCTGCAACACAGCCGGGTGAATAAATGCTAAATGCTTATGTTGGTTTGGCCATCCTACGAAGGCCAGCCAAACCATTATGGGCACTTATGGTGCCCATCACTGCTTCTCCCTGCTCCATCACGAGAGCTTAGCCCAGCCTGCCCTGCCGTAGACTGCCTCCGTGCTGAGAAATAAAATGATAATAACACCACTTTTTTAATTATTTTATTTTGCCTGTTTGCTCTGCTGGGAGCCCTGGGGTTACACTCCATCGCCTTGAAGAAGCAGCCTCCGCTGCCTCTCCTGCACCTTCCCTTGCCCTCCGCACCCCTGTCTTCCTCCCCTTTAATTCTCACTTCTCTAACTCATGTTGTTCTAAGTCTCTCCTCCCTACCTCCCACCTCTCTCTTGCATGCACCGTCCCAGCTCTATTTGTCATCTATGCATTACTTACGAAGCCTTTAACTATGTGTCTTTCTCTTGTTAAACACAGTAAATTGTATAGCAGACTGCGCACTGCCTGATATTTTCATTAGGCTATTGTAATTGTAAGTCATAACACCGCAACGAAGTTTCAGTAACTTATATTACACAACTGCTCACCAAGCTACAACTTACAACAAAAGCGAAACCTAATGCATTTACCAATTCTTGTTATTTTGTTTCTGTCCCTCACTGCCAGGATATTCCTGCCAGTGAAACAGTAAAAAAAAAGTTAGCCAGCCACCCACTATAAATAGGGATGACACTCAGATGGCTTACCTCCAGCGCCTGTGCTTCCTCCGCCCATTGGAGAAAGGTTTATGCCAAAGGAGTACATTTTACTCCTTCAGTGTAAACTTGGCTGTCCGTTTGACCCAAAAATGGGTGGGCGGACCAAAACATGTGCAGGCAGGGTGCACCATTGTCGTTGTACCCTGCCATCCGAACTCTATATCAAGTATGTCCCATTGTCAAGGGCAAGATAAGTCAGCTAATTTGTAGTGTGTGAAGGTATAACCTCCTACAACTAGGTGTTAAGAAGGTGGTTCTCCAAAGATTTATTTTCTGTCGAGAAAAGATTTTATGGCAACTGTATTTTCGCTCACTCTGCAAAGGATCTCATGCACAAATATACATGCATATAATTTTGGATGTATGACATTACAACGCATGCTTTTACATCGCATGCCTTTACAACGCTGTTTTTACAACGCATGCCTTTACAACGCATAGTGCTTTGGGGCACTGGATAGTGAATAGTTTAATTTACTATTCCAACTCCAGTCCCTGTGGATAGTAGGGAAGGTGTTGGATAGTAAATTAAACCTATTCCCTATCCTAGAGCGCCCCCAGTGCAATGCGTTTTAATGGTTTGCGTTGTAAAAGTTGCATCGTAAAGGCACTGCGTGGTAAAAGTTGCGTTGTAAAGGATGTTTCCCTATAATTTTTGGTGAAAAAATGGAATAAACAAAAAATGTCTTGGAGTTTGGCTGGAAACATGTGACAGTCTCAGTTAAGCAGACCTAACCTGGAAAACATTTACGACTTATTTTTTTTTTTTAAAGTGCAAAATCTGCACCCATGCCAGAAACTTGCTGATTTCTGACTTTTTTTTTAAAGAAGAGACCCCATCATAATTTGTAAATGTTAAGCTTTGTGAACAGCCTGAAAATCTGACGTGGATCCTGCCCTTCCTGCCAGATGCTGGACACCCCTCTGCTATTCCTGTGACTTCACATGCATACAGCTTCACACATATTCCTTACTGTGTTCTGTACCCGTTGATCGAGCGCCTTTAACAATTTATCGAGCGATGAGAAATGATGGGCTATTCTGCCTCCAAATGTGTGTGCTGACATTTGAAAATAAGCGTTTGAACAACATATTTATGAACTGTAATTTTTGATTTCCATCTGTTCCCACTAAAGCAATTTATCTTTTTATGGCCGGATCCAGAGCCGGGTACCGTAATTCACGGAGCGCGTGACGCTGGCATAACTCCCACCGGGGCACCATGATAGGACCTGCCGAGCCGGCCGCAGGCGCGCGCCGACGCCATCAAAGGAAGCGGCTCGTATATTAAACGGATCCATCGTGCCCTGTCGGCGCGTGACACCAGGAAGCCGTGCGAGAAAAGTGCCTTTATCGCATCCGCGACATTTCCTAAACAGAGATGTCATGGAGCGTGGAGCGCGCAATGTACACCAATATGGCCAGTTCTCGCGCCCCAGGGCCCTCTCCTGAGCCAATCATAAACATTTTACGTAGACGGCAGCAGATGCGCTATTATTTGCATCCAGTTTGAATAAGCAATAAATACTTCATAATACAAACATCCAGCTAGTTCGAATATTTTTAGAAAAACAGATGTGTGCATTTAAGGTCCAGTACTGAATAATTAGAGGTTCTAGTCTGAATAAAAATGAATGCGCATATTCCCATGCAATCACCCAATGTTGACCCTGGACATACACCCATGATCTTATCAGCAGAGGATTGACCTGAAAGCAATGAGCCATCTTCACATAAAAAGGAGCAAGAGTACAGGCGGTGTTACATGACTGCCTCCTGAATACACTTTTACTTGTTTTTTCTAATTCACAAAGTGGTGTCTTGAAAACCATCCCAAGTGCAGGTTTCCTGGTGTGATATTACACCTGTCATATAAGACTTTTTTGGACACATTACCTGCTACTCCCTTTCCCCGCATGTGGAATTGCACGCAGTGTACAATTTCTCATACTGGAAAGGGCTTCTGAATGTGCTAACGTAGATTTGTGTTGGCATCCACAGGCTTTGATGGAAAACCAAGCCTTGTTCCTCCCACATCCCACCGCTTGCATGACATTTCTCAGTGCTGGTGACAAAACAGAGAAATAATAGTAAAACCACTTGCATCTGCTAAGAGTCATTTGTGAATGCCTGACCGGCTTAAATGAAGCCATTTTCAGTAGTAAACATACCTTTGTAGCAGAAAAAAGTATTTGCGAATTGGGAACAAAATATTCCCATGTTGAAGGGGGTAAGATTGTGAGAAAGTCATCCTTTTTGCCCTGATCACCCTCGTTGTTTGACTTCTACTGGTAGTAACTGACTCTTATTGTAGCCAGACCAAGGGCCAGTGCTCTGTGAAAAAGGTATACAGTAATTTGGTGTCATTACAATTGGTATGACAACTTACCTGTAAGCACCTAGTATACTAGAATATGGTAGGGCATGTAGGTTTAGAGGCCTTGAAGATTTAATGCACTTAAGTGTGTGCTTGCTGTCATTTTAACACCTGCCATGCTGGTGACGGAACCGCTCCGTCATCAGCCTCGGTCGCGCTGTGCTGGTGACGGAGCGGTTCCGTCACGGCCCGGCCGTCGCGCCTGCGCGGATCTGATTACGCACCTGCGCGGTGCGTTCTATTGAGCGGGCGGGGCCGTGACGGAACCGCTCCGTCACAAGCATAGCACGCCCGAGGCTCTTGACGGAGCAGTTCCGTCACGAGCATGGGAGCGCAGCGCGGCCCCCTCCCCCCCCAAGCTCTGCGGCGGAATTGCCACCGCAGCGAAGGTGTTAAAGGCAGCTATGCTTTGCAGGCTTCTTTTAAAAGTAAATTATATGCAAATTCGACTTTGGAATTAAAGGTATTTCCAAAATCTTAATCTACCATATTTTTACATGTAAGCCACCCTAAAAGTCTCACCTAAGTGCTCCAAGGGTAGGAAACCTTGTAACCATAAGAAGGGATATTTTAAAAAGTTTTATAATCCCTGGTCGGGGAAAAACAGCCAATTTTGTTTTCCCCATTGTAGCACATTGGCTCGATAGGCTGACATGGAAAATACTTTAATACATTAGAACTATTGATAGGAGTGAGCTAAAAAACACACTTAAATTATTAAAATGTTAGAATAAATCCAACAACTTGCCAAGGTTAGATTTATTAAATATATAACAGAAAATAAGTTATAGAACTTACTTTTTTGATGTGTTAAAATTCTGCCTTCCAGCGGCCTCTCATGATTGGCCAACCTTTGGCAGGCTGAGCCAAACTGCTCAGATGAGGTGTGAAGTAAACTGCATAGAGACAAAGGACATCTGGTAGGAAGAGATCTACAGCTTCAGAGCAAAAGGCAGTATGGGAGTGGAGTAGCCACACTGGTCTTCAAAGAGGGAATGATAGAACAGGGGCTCACCCCCACATCCTTCACCGCCAGGAGGACAAGAGCCCCAGTAATTGTGAATTAGGAGAGGGGCTTGAAGGGGAGTGTTATGGAACTTTGGCCATACCAGTGGGTTGGCTTATCCAGATCTTAGCCTCCACAAGAGAGTTTTTCCATTTTGGATTTTATAGAAGTAGTGCTTTAAAGAAAACAAATATCCCACATTTTGGAGAAAGTTGTCATACATGAGGATGGCACCCTACACCCCATTGGTCACGGGTGCCCCCTGCTTGTCACCCAAGAATAATGTATAAATGGGAGACCTAGCCAGAAACTCAGATCCCTGCATGAAACTACAAGAAGAAGGACTGCCCTGCTAGAAACCTGGCCTGCACCAATAAGATTGCACTCTGAATGACTGCACCTGTTGCACACCTTAGAATTACAGCCCTAAGGACTTTGCCTTTCTTTGAAAAATGAAGGAATGGACTCTTGGATAGGCCTGGGCGTGAAATTCCAATCCACTCTTGGAGTTTGCATAGCTTTTCCCACGTAGTGCTCTGCATAGCGTGTGCAGTTCCCAAAAAGTCTGCAAAGCTGAGTTTTTTTCCTCGCTCATACTCACTAAAGTTAAGTTGGCCAGCGCAAGTGTGGAAACTCTTACTCCAGACCACCTCCAGGTGACATTTCGCAATGCAGGTGGTCCCAGATGGTCGCTACCGTTCAGGTTGAGAAACCTGTTTGCATTGAGGAAGCTGCAGTTCGAGTAGAACATCTACTTAAGGGTCAGAAAGAAGCAGTGCCCTCTTGTGCTCTGCGTGGTGGTGCTGTTCGCACTGATTTTACAGCACAGGACAAACACCAGGCACTAAAAATCAGCACCAATGGCACAACGTAAGGCACTCTGCCGCTTGCAGAACTCTGCATTGCGCAGTGGAGTTTTTTGGTCACTTCGCAAAGTTCTGCGTAATGGAATTCCGCGAACTCTGCGCTGGCCTATTCCTAGAAAACAGCAGGTTAAAAAAGCTCCACCTGCACCATCTCCTGCAAGAAGAAACCAGCTGACCACCTTCAGCGGAACTTTAAAGGATTTGGCCAGGTGCATTGTGAGAAATGTAGTCATGAGCAACTCAGAACTCTGGTATCTTGGATTGGTGTTGTGGACACTTTAGAACAACAAAAGGACCTTCTGGAAGAAGATCCAGAAGTTTGAGAAGATTTGGAGAGTTTTTGTCAAAAAGCTCAATGAGGTGGAAGACCCATCAACGAAAGTCAAGCTGGTGACTTCAACCACTCAAACTTTTCATCATTGACGAGACATCCAGGAATTGAGCGAGGCATTGTGCTGAGCCAAGCCAACGTCATTGAACCCAAAGCCAGCCCTGCTGTGGAGCTGCGCTCGAAGTTGAGAGAAAAATCTCCAAAACGTAACTAAGGCGGAGAGTAAAAACTTGATCGGGCCATACCGCTAAGTGTATCCGACCCGCGCTACATCACCGCTGGCCTGAAACTTTGACTTTGTCCCAGTCAAACGCGACCAGATGTCCCAAAGTGGCGCTTTTGGCTTTAAGGCACTAGAAAGTGTTTATTCTTTAAAAATTCATATATCTAATTCCCTATATTGGATTTTTGTCGTTTTGGTGTCATTTTAATCATAAAAAATATTTCCTATTTTTATAAATTGTTTTTTTATTTTTTATTGTTTGTTGTGTCTTACTTTTTAATGTATTGGTGTTTTTCAATGATTTCCGCACCTGTCTCCTAAGTTAAGCCTGCCTGCTCGCAGTCAACTAACAATGATTGAGCAAGGGAATATTTATTGAGACCTCGACTGCGCCTTATATTGTGATTGTACCCTTATTCCTAGGGGTCAGGTACCTATGTACCCCTATTGATAAACCACATTCCAAAAAGCCTTACCTCGTTTCTAACAGCACTTTTTAAGCAATGTCTTGTGTTTTCAAAGATGTTGCATTTTTTTTCAAAGCATTGTGTTGGAAATAGGGTTACTGGTTTGGGGGGTGAACCCCTACTCAGGCAGGAACCACATTCTCTCTCTGGGTGAAACACAATTAAACCCCCAAATATCCTGTGCTTAGCCCAGTGGTACTTTGGCACAAAGCAGTCAGGAGTAAAATGTAATGAATTATTTGACACCAAAATGACAAAAATCCTATCAGTAGAGATAGGGATATGCAATTTTTTAAGATTTAAGTGATAATAGTGCCTAGAAACACAAAGCAGCAACTGTGGTTATCTGGTTGCACCGGACTGGGACAAAGTCACAAGTTCCGTCTGACTGTGGTAGAGTGCGGCCTTGATACAGGGACCAAGTTAGGCATGTTGAACAAGAATAGCTTGAATCCTGGTAGCGGAGCTTTGCGTGATCCTGTGTCAAGGATGCTTTGCACAGCAGAGGCCATGCAAAGTCCTGGTGTACAGAATTGGAGATGCCTTGGGCAGCATTGGTTCCAGGAAGTTGCAAGGCTGCGATGTGAGGTCCTGCATCATCATCGAGGATGCTGTTGATGAGGAGCTTGTGATGTGAAATCCGGTGTTAAAGAAGCGTAGAATACTGGCTGATTCTGAAGAAGCTTCAGGGCCAGCAATGCAGATTTCTTAGTCATACTCGAATACGTTGTTGATGATGGGCTTTCAATGCAAAGACCTGCATCAAGAATGGGCTGCGATGTGAAGTCCTCCATTGGAGATGCATCGCGCAGCGGTTCCAATGTGGAGTTTTGTGAGGCGAAGAGTAATGCTTCCTTAGTTCTGCTGGAACCACAACTGGGCTGACAGAGCACATTCAGACCCACTCATAAGGGTGCATGACTGGATTGACACCCCTTGGGTGGGTAGGACTCAAAGCAGACAAAGTCCAGTTGCTGTGTTCAATGTGGTTGGAGCCATCTGTCCCCGAGGCTCTGGTCATGAGGCCAGCCAACTAGCCCTTGGAGTCACTCTGGTGGTCCTAGGTTCACAATTCAGGTCCAGTCCTTCACTGAGGCCGCAGGTTGACAGAGCAGGCGACAGAGCAGGCGATAGAGCAGGCCGACAGGCAGTCCTTCTGACATAGAGGAAAAGCACTCCTTCTGAGTCTTCCACAGGTTCAGAGGGTACATCATCTTGCCCCCTAATGCATTTAGTTGAACATAACTTGGAGCGAGGGCCCTGCGCACTGGCACCATCCCAGTGGCGACCCACCCCATTATCTCATCAAGCCTTGAAAATGGATATCCCTGCCTTGGTGACACATAACCCTGACTAAACATGTCATACTGACCATACCGTATGCACTTCTACCTCTTTAGTGGCTAACAGTCTGGGTTGTTCTTCACCTAAGCGCAGCAGCAAAAATATATGTTTAAGTGTCACTTTAGAATGACAGTACTCATCACATTTGTTGATCATTATAAAGCATTGCAATTACAGCCCCTAAAGGCATCACACATGAAATCACAGGATTAAGTATATACAGACCGACACCTGAGCAGGAATTTCTGACCAGATAACCCCAGTTGGCTTATGAACTCACATTAAACATGTGACCTCCAGTCCCTTAATAGAAATAACCTGGGTCAATGCACTGCATAGAAATAACATTAGTAATGCACAGGGATGCCCTTCTACAGACATCCCCAACTCAGCCCTTCATCCTTTGGTGCAGTCCTGAACACACCCCTAACTGCAGAACAAAAGTTCCAGCTCCAGGATGTTGATAACTGCTGGCTGAGCCCTTGAGAGGATGTTTCTTTTAAGTCCCGAGGAGACTTAGGGAGAGACTTTACTCACGTCGTGCTGGGGGAGTTTGCGCACTCCTGCAGCTCCCTCTTTGCCTGGTCACACCATTGGCAGTGGCCCCGTCTGCCTGGGGTCACCACGAACAGAATAAACTCTGCTTTCCCTTGCAGGCCGGTCCAGGGCTGCAAGGCATTATGGGGCGTTCTGTGGCCAGAGCGTGCATATTATAGTAGTGGCTCCCCCGCTGCTGCGGGGAGAGCCACGATCACCGCTATCAGCCTCCTGCAGCTTCGGTGCTCCGTTCGAGGGTCTGGTCCCACCCGGACCCCCTGGAGAGTAATAC
Source organism: Lissotriton helveticus (assembly GCF_964261635.1). Classification (NCBI taxonomy): domain Eukaryota; kingdom Metazoa; phylum Chordata; class Amphibia; order Caudata; family Salamandridae; genus Lissotriton; species Lissotriton helveticus. The sequence goes on from NC_136065.1 coordinate 133,464,486, forward strand.
GGCTTGGGGAGCCCACCCCTGGCTGTTCTGCTCATGTTTGGGGACTCGGTCCCACCAGGGCCCCTGGCACCTTCACTTTGCCCATGCGAGTTCACTCAGGCAATATTCCCTCACCCATTATCCTTGTATGTTTCACAATCGTGCTTCATACTCATTGTATTTTTGATGCAGACAATAAACACCGGGTGACACCAGCATTTTAATATTTCTGATGAGTCCAGCAAATCTCAGCATCTGTGCTAGTGCTCATGATGGTTCATTTGCATGCCAGCCTTGTTTACCTTGAAGAGAGTTTCTTGCAGCCGCGGCCCGTGGAAAGAGTTTCAGTGGGGCAGAGAGGCGGGGCGTGGGAGGGGCAAGGTGGGGGGTGCTAAAAACTGGAATATGGATAATTGGAGATAAGTAAACAACTTAATAAATAAAACGAATTTCGTAGCGCGTGCTGCATCGCAAAATGAACTCTGACATACGACGGAACGGAGGAACGTGATAATTACTATCCTCCGATGTCCGAGTTTACTACTCCCCACCCTGCCCCTCCCCTACCCTGCCCCAGCCCCCGAAGCACGCCCTATGCAAGCCGCCACGGCCTGTGTATTACTTCTTATAAGGGATGTAAATGCTAACACACCTCCAGGACCCTGACACTCTGAATTTGACCTTATCGACAAACGGTTCTGCTCAAACATATCCCACCCAGGGACTCCGTGCACTTCAGTGCGAGTTTGCAAAGGGGGAGGACTGTGTCACTGTGGCTGATTTATTGGAGGTGCCAAACGTGGCATGGAAACATTAATCTGTAGTGGGAATTCATGCTGAAAACGCATGCAGGCAATTTCACCAGACGTAATCGATCATACTGATGACGGGATAGGGAATACATTTATTCATAATGTTCGAATGATGATCAATTTCCGATCTTACTAATCAATCACGAGCATCTTCCTGTATATTTACCATCAATGGAGCAGGCAGTACTCTCTCTACCCTTCCACGGGTACCTTTCTACATAGGTAGAACCTGCATGCTTCATTCACCTGTGCATCACATGTGTGCTTCTGTCCACATGCATGTCGGAGACATGTCAGTGTGTCTATTTCTATACCTGTCGTCTGGATATGTCTCTATCTAGTTACCCTTACCAGTCTCTTTGTTATTGTCCATCTAGTTATTTCTCTATAGGGCATCTGTGTGTTGATTAATACATTGTAAGCTCTCTGTGTTGCAGACACCTGTCCATATCTGTTCGTCTGTCCCTCTAGCTGCTTTTTTTTAAGGGATTTCAATGGGTGATTCCAATCTCGAGAGCATTTCAAACAGTTAATTTCGAGAGTGTCCGTCTGCATTAATAAAAGTATATAAAATGAACAATTGACCAACTACATGTTTATAACTTCGTTTTTGCTGCATTTCACCCTCTCACTCTTTTGCTCTGCAAACGTCTTTCTTTTCTTTGCTTCTCTTTCAGTCTCTCTTTTGCTCTGACTTTCCGTTCCTCCCTTTTTCTGTCTCCCTGTCACACTGACTCTCTTTGTGCCATTCTTCAGCATATCGCTTACTGTTCTGTGTAGAAAAAAATATGTTGTTGGACAAGTGCAGTGGCATTTCTCCTTACTAAATTGTGCAGTATAATAAGTCTAGGCTTCTACCTGGAAACATGTGAATGTCATAGATTTTCAGGTGTACCTGGGAAACTTTTAAAAATTCCAAAAAGTCAGAAATCTGCACCCATGCGAAGCTGTAAATGTGTAGGGGGGACATCTTTGAATTGTTTCATGAATTGAACACATTGAATATGGCTGGTGTTTAGAAACTTCAAGTGGAACACCCAAGGAATGTGTTCTAGAAATTAAATTTAACACACTGTATCGAACATGTGAACTGTTCCTGTCTCTAGATATCGTGTCTCACAAACGTTCACAACATTAGAAGGCATGTCATGATGCCCTCCCTCGTTGTATTTGTGATGCAGACATTAAACACTGGGTGACGTCATCATTTTCATTATTGGTATTTCTAGAACCAAAGTGATCTTGCCAACATTTCCACAAAGAGCATGGAATTGTAATAAGGAACACTTCCTAGCACTTGATGCATAATCTACCTCCTTGTGTGTTTCAGGATGGATGATGCAGAGGCTTGCTTCATTCTAAGCAGTCGCAACGAGGTGGACCGCACGGCAGCGGTAAGACTCGCGCATGCGCCTATGGATCCATTGGAAAGATCTCATAATGCCTATATCAGTGTCAAAGCATACATTTCACCTCATGTTGTGTTTGATATTCCTGTTAAGGCCTAAATTCGAAAAGTTTCAGTTCGACTATTCAAGGCATGTGTTGGTACAAAGCCCAAATGTATTATGTTTTGATTGGCTTTAAAGAGCATAGGGAGCATCCTCGAACACCTACAGACTGTAATGATTGAACTAAGGAATGTCGAGGCTAGGAATATTGTTTCTTTTCGTTTAAATCACTTTATTTCGGTGAGAGACCTTGGAAGCACCAATCCACATTCAATATTTACAATATTACATGCAATTTTCACAATAATACACATAATATAAAAAAGTAAAAAAAGTTTCAGTGTTATTTGACAAGGAATTAGTAAAAAAGCATAAGATATTGTAAATAAAATTCACTCAATAGCTCTTTATGTACAATCATAAAAAGTTTTTTTTTAAATTCAGCTCATGAGGATTACCCAATTGTGAAATAGCCATATGGCCTGGGGACATATAAAATACAGGTTAAAATTCTTAAAACTGTTCAATAACAAATTCAACTGGAGAAGACAATTCGTCCAATTAACCAGGGCTCAGAGAAGTTGAACTCAGAAGTATCCCCCGCTGGAGAAGCTTGGATCGGGTTGACCGTACAGATTCGAGATATTTTGCTATGGAGAATATTATGTAGGAAGAGGTGTCTGATCTACAGATTCTCAGTGGAATTTCCCACTGTCAAATTCCCAGAGTCCTGCAGAGAAGCACACTCCAATGGTTGCACTGGCGTCTAAGTACAGGACAGAATAATAAAAGGTGCTCATCTGTTTCATCTGCACTAAAACAGGCTTGACAGGTTTTACTCCCATTGGCCTGGCTCTTGGCAGTGAAGCTGCCAAGTGGCAAGGCACCCAGTCTAAATCGAATATAGAGATCCTTTGGACTGGGACTATATTAATCTACAGAAATCTATCTGTAAGGCAACCAGTTTTTGGGAGCATATCATATCTCCGATTTCTTATTCCCAAAAGCGAGTTTTAACCAATCGGGACGAGCTGAAAGAGATGGAAACAGGATTGACCAAATGTTATCTGAGCCCTGAGTCACTAATGTCTCTTTCACATGTTTGAGCCATGGGAGTGTTGGTCGCAAGGTTTGTTTCTTCAGTATGTCACAGGGGAATTCCTGTAATGGTGCACCTCTGGAGTAATCCAGATTCTTATCCAGTACAGGACAACCCCAGCCCCAACGCCAACGACATCCCGCCCTCACAAGAACTGTGCTACTCACTAGCCATCTTCTTCTACCGCAAGATCGCTGACATTCACGACAGCTTCAACAACACGACCACACCCTGACTACGCCAGACTCCACCTCCCCTGTGAACACCACCAGCGCCATCCGCCTGACCTCCTGGTCCAACGACGACGAGACACGCAAGGTCATGAACCCCATCCACTCAGGATCTCTGTCAGACCCGTGCCCTCACCACGTTTTCAACAAAGCAGATGCAGCCATCGAACCCCAACTACGGAAGGTCATCAACATCACCTTCGAAACAGCGACATTCCCGGAAAGCTGCAAGCACGCCGAAATCAACGCCCTCATCAAGAAACCCAAGGCGGACCCCAGGGACCTCAAGAACTTCCAGCCCATCTCCCTGCTCCCGTTCCCGGCAAAGGTCATCGATAAAATCGTCAACAAGCAATTGGCCCCCCACCTGGAAGACAACAACATCCTGGACCCTTCCCAGTCCGGATTCAGACGAAACCACAGCACTGAGACAGCCCTCATCGCCGCCACAGATGACATCAGGCGCCAACTAGACAACGGAGAAACATCAGCCCTCATCCTCCTAGACCTATCGGCCGCCTTCGACATGGTCTTCCATCGCACTCTAAAGACTCGCCTCCTAGAAGCCGGAATCCAAGAGAAGGCCCTCGACTGGACCACGTCCTTCCTCTCCGGCAGAACCCAGAGCGTCCGACTCCCACCCTTCTGATCCCAAGCCACCGACATCATCTATGGCGTTCTCCATGGCTCATCCCGACGCTGTTTAACGTCTACATGGCCCCCCTCGCACAAGTAGCCCGCCAGCACGACCTCAACATCATCTCCTACGCCGGCGACACCCAGCTCATCCTCTTCCTCACCAAGGACCCACACACCGCCAAAACCAACCTCCACGAGGTAATGAAGGCCGTCGCCGACTGGATGAGGAGCAGCCGCCTGAAGCTGAACTCGGACAAGACGGAGGTACTCATCCTCGGACCCACCCCCTCAGCCTGGGACAACTCCTGGTGGCCGACCACACTGGGAACAGCACCAACTCCCACCGACCACGCACGCAACCTAGGATTCATCCTTGACTCCTCCCTCTCCATGTCTAAGCAGATCAACGCAGGCTCCTCCTCCTGCTACAACACCCTCCGCATGCTCCGCAGGATCTACAAGTGGATCGCGACCGAAACAAGAACGGTGACACAGGCCCTCGTCAGCAGCAGACTGGACTACGGAAACACTCTATGCAGGAATCCCAGCCAAACACCTACGGCGACTACAACGCATCCAAAACGCCTCCGCCCGACTGAGCGTCAACGTCCCCTGCCGCAGCCACATCACCCCCCACCTGAGAGACCTACACTGGCTCCCCATCGACAAGACGATCACCTTTGAGCTCCTCACCCACGCACACAAAGCACTCCACAACGCCGGACCAGCCGACCTGAACAGCAGACTCCGCTTCTACACCCCCACACGCCAGCTCCGCTCCACCAGCCTCGCCGCTGTCCCCCGCATCCAAAGAATGACCTCCGGCGGCAGATCCCTCTCCTACCTCGCCGCCAAGACCTGGAACACCCTCCCTACCCACATACGGCAGACCCAAGACCTACTCGCCTTCAGAAGACTCCTCAAGACCTGGCTTTTCGAGCAGTAGCAGCACCCCACCCTCCCCTCAGCGTCTTGAGACCCTCACGGGTAAGTAGCACGCTCTACAAGTACTATGATTGATTGATTGACAGGTTTCAATCTAGCCTCAGAAGTAATAGGATGCATGTCTAGGTCGTGTTTTAAAGGGGTGCTTTGGGGAAGGTTTAGAGCCGCTCTTAAAAACATTAAAAATTATTATTGGCAAATCCCAAAAAATCAGCTTTACAATAACCCGAAGTTTCAGACCCATATGTTACAGAAGCCACCTCTTGAGCTCTCCATATTTCGAGAAGGGGGGATATGGGATGTATGGAAGTGTTACTTGCTGATTTCAGTATGGCTGCCACCCTGTTGGGTTAGGGTAAGGGTGCTCTTTGAAATCTGGTTCGCCCATGAACTGTCATTAGACAGGCAAATGCCAAGGTAGTCAAAGTCCTTTACTCTCTCAAAACCTACAGCATCTAGTCATATAATCCCTCTGAATCACCTGTGGGGATGAATAGCCATGACCATAGTTTTTAAAGCATTAATGTCTAACCCCTGTTTGGTGCAGATCAAGCTGAATCTGTTTAGTAAGGTTTCTAGCCCTTTTGGGGTTTTAGGTACCAAAAGGGTGTCATCAGCAAATAATAAACCAGTGGTTTTTACACCCCCAGTACAGGTGAGTCGCTAGCACATTTCAAGAGAAAATCTATGCACCCAGATATGAAAAGAAGAAATAGAGTTGGGGCTAGCACACAGCCTTGCCTGACACCCTTGGCCACACTAAACCTCTCTGTTGTTTCTTCATTTTGGCCCCACCTCACTTGTACGAAGTTATCTGCGTGAAGGCATATTAAAATATCTAAAAGAGGAGGTGACAGGCCCAGTTCTTTCAAGGTTGATCAACGTTTTTCTCTTGGGACCATATCAAAAGCCGATCTTAGGTCGACAAAGGCCCCCAGTAAGATCCACCACCTTCCATTTTAGGAACAAGAATCTAAAATATGGTCCACCGTACATGTTTTGGTATGAAATCCCACCTGGAATTGAGAGAGGATATTGTTTTCTTCCATCTAATCAAGGAGATGGTCGAGTATTTGCTTACGGAAACGTTTTTGGGTATCATCTATAAGACTTATGGGGCGATTATTCCCTGACTCTGACTTACAGTTTTATACTCAGTCCTTCCAGTCTGGATTGAAGAAAACATGATCCTTTTTTATGGCTAGAATTTGTTATTTTGGCCTCCCTACAGGTCTTATTATACCATTAATATTTATCGACGGCAGGTAAAGTCTTTTGGGTGGAAGATTTAATGAAATAATACTTTTTTAACTCTATAAAACACTTATCGTGTGAGGCCATAATCACCTCAGGAGAGACTCCTGGGTTATGGAAGCCAAGTAATATTGTGCTCACATAAGCATGTCTACTACGTAGTAGGACCTCATATAGACTCCCATTTTACATTCCTCCGGTTATTGGAGACTGACAAGCAACCGCTTGCCTGGGGCATAGGCTCGGCCATCTGTCCCATATAGCCCTGGGGGGTAAGGAGCAAAGGGAAGTGACTGCTTTCATATCAAGGGACAATCTCCATGTCAATAAGAAGGGACCAAGAAGACAATTCTACTTAGATATGATCAGTGTTGGTCAAACAGGATTGCCTTTTAAAGTTCTGACGTCTGTTCAAGTCCAACTGAGAACGACCATTACAAGCTCTCAGTTGGCAGCTTAGGCACAAATCTTATAATTTGTAATGTTGTCTCACCAGAGATCAATTTGGGCTGGCCTAAAAGTTAGGGAATGCCCCAGATTTGATCTTCCAGGCTAGTAATTTGCTGCAGGAGGGCTGAGGCTATAAAAGAGATGTTAAAATCTTCGCCTATGATATAATAACAGCAGCACCACTAGGATGGTCTTTAATTTGATCCCTCAATAATGATATGGTTGGAGACTCCTTATTCTTTGGGGTGCTTCTGTTGTACACATTAAATAGCTATAATTTCTTCCCTTGCCATTGAGAAATCTCTAGCTCTAGAAGATCCCATGAGTCAATGGATAGCTGGTTGACAGGGCTATCCAGATTAACACTGAACCATAAAGCAAGGCATCCTGAGGGTGTGCCGGCAACACACTTTCAGGCCGGTATAGAAAATGTTTTATATCCTTGCCTAAAACAAGGTTCCAGGTCCCAGGTTTCCTGGAACCTAACAATAGTACTGTGTCCCTGCATAACTGACAAAGATACAATATACCTTTCTAACACCACAATTTAAATCAGAATACTAGCCCTCTAGGTCCTCTAAGATCAAGTTCTTAAATTCAAATGTAGAATTTCAAATATATAGAGGGAACTTTGTATAAGAACTCTTGCAGACCCAGAAAGGTGGAACATTTGTGTTCTTACTGTGACTGAAGAAGTGAAAAGTCATTGGTTCTGGGAAGAACTGATGAGATGGAAAACAACCTTTACAACTCAACTTTTACAACGCACTACCATCACAACGAAACTTTTACAACACAACATCCATTACATTGCAAGCCATTACAACGCAACCATTACAACGCATAACACTACAACGCATACCACTACAACGCATGTCATTACAACGCAGTCATTACAACGCATACCATTACAACGCATAACATTACCATCCAACACTTACCCTACTGTTGCACCCCCTAGAGTTAGAATAGTAATTTTTACCCCTACACTATCCAACACTTACCCTACTGTTGCACCCCCTGGAGTTGAAATAGTAATTTTTACCCCTACACTATCCAATACTTACCAAAAATGCAATGTATTGTTATGCGTTGTAATGGTATGCGATGTAAAGGTAGTATGTGTTGTAATGGAATGCGTTGTAATGGATGTTGCGTTGTAAAAAATGCGTTGTAAAGGTATGCGTTGTAACATCATACATCCGATGATATTAGGTTTTCAAAAAGCATTGCAACACCTATGTCTGATTTGCTCTGTCCCACATGAGATGTGCAATGTTTTGTCTGCCTTGCATTGGTCTTGACCCACGCCATGAAGCAGGGAATTTGCTGGGTCATTTTCTAGCACCATATCTGAATTTCTATCTTGAATGAACCCATTAAAACCAAGGCTGGTATTTCAGAAACTCCAAGTGGTTCCACAAAGGATTGTTTCCAGAAATCAATTTAGCAAGCTGTGTCAGATAGCTGATATATATGCTCATTTAGAGTTTGGTGGGGAGCCCACAGACCTGCCAAGCCATCAGAAGATATGGTCTCTACTCCCCTGGCAGAAGATATAAACCCAAATTTAAACATCCCTGCCAAGCAGACATGTATGTCTGTGCCTTAAGCAACAGATCCACTCAAGGCACTAAAACATTGCCAAGCAGGCGCCATTTTCAGTGTGCCCATTCTGCAGAGTGTTTCTGTTTTTCAATAACAAACACCCAAAGTGGGAGTTTGTTATTGAACGCCCCCCCCAAAAAAAAAAGAAATGACCCTTACCTAAGTTGTGTTCCAGTGCGTGGATGTGATTTTTCTTGTTTCATATATCCATTTTTTGACTCCCCAAGCTTTCCCTGGTACCCACCAGGGAAACTTATATATTGGAACGACGACCATAAATAGATGTTCTGCCATACATTGACTGATAGCCCTTTCATGAACGGGTATATGGGGGCTCGGCATTGAAAATCTGTCACTTTTCCCCTCTCTAAATAAAGTGGGACATCCACAAAGTTGATGTGCATGGCATCTTTCTAATAGTAAATGGCCCCCAAACTCTGTTAAAGGTATTTTTCGGGATTGTTCTGCACATGTCTACTTCACACATTTTGTGAAGCTTGTGACGATGGTAAAGTTTAAAAAACAACTATTTGCAAAGTTATTGTAGGTGAAATTTCACAAATTTGCTGACTCCTAATATTCACAAGGTAAATCCAAGTCCTATAGAGACCCTTCGACTTGGCAGTATTTCAAACCATAATGTTGTTTGGCAAACAAAGGGGGTACAGTGTGTTTCTCTCATGTAATACCGCAGACAAAATTATTTATGAATTTACTAAAATTCTCATGAGAAAACCAGACAATGATATAGTGTTCAACCCAGAGGACTTACAAATGAAATTGTTTGAAAGCATTTTATAACCATGTCAATCAACATGCTCAGAGTTTATTTTTCCTGAAATAGGTACAATTTCTTTCCTCTTCTAGGACCATCAGACCATCTTGAGAGCCTGGGCTGTGAAGGACTTTGCCCCAAACTGCCCTCTGTATGTCCAAATTCTAAAACCCGAAAACAAGTTCCATGTGAAATTTGCTGGTGAGTTTTTGATAATACAGTAGTTTAAGGTTAATATGTCATTCATAGATCTCACAACACAAATATTCTAAAACATAATGACACTGGGCATCAACAATACTTTCAGCTCCCTGATTAAATAAATGGTAATTTTATCTATCATTGAGAGATGTATTACAATGAGTTTAGAGCCCATTATCAATGTTGATCGATTGTAACGTTTTGCACATGACATAGTTAAAACTACTCTTGACTGTAAATATGTCTTCTAATACCCATTGTTGTACATAGAGTTTGTAAAACTGAACTTGTGTTAACAACTTGTGATTAGTGATCTAATCATCTAAGGTTTATGATACTATTTTATGCGCTGGTAACCAATAGTATGAGTCCAGTTTAGGAATAGATGTGTGACATCATTTTGGAAAAGGTTTGATGGGGAGCATTGTCTTCATGGAAAGGTATGTAAATAATGGTCATGCAGAGGGTCAGTGATGGGAGCCAGTGTTATCAGCACTGTGGAAAGATAGGAGAGAAATGGTCACTCAGAGGGGGATGAAAGGAAGGTTTCAGTTTGATGGCAGTCTCAATAAAAAGAGTCTTTTCCCCACCCACCCCGTTTGAACTAGAGAGGGAAGTTGAGTCATGGCTGTTAGTGTTGTACAAAGGAGCAAAGGACTTTTGCTCTTGTATACTGGATGCATCCATCTCTGGAGTAAGAAGTTACTTGGCAAGCGAAGGCCCAAAGGACTAACATCACCGTTTAAATGTGGAATCTATAAATTAAATGAATGTAGGTCTCATAGAATGATTGTTCGGCAAGTTGAAACACAGATGGAGTTCTAACATAAAGTCACTAAAGTGATCTACTACATTTGCATTACTATTGCCGACTACCATCTCCAGGATGATGTATCCCCCTGCTGCTGGGAGACACAAGCCTGATCAGTAGGTACAATATCCGCTCCAAGCATACGGCATACATTTGCTGATTGGCTTCTGTTCAGATCCAGGTCGCTGATTGTTGTTGTATAAATGTAGCCCACCTTATGAAAACAGCATGCTACCTACCTACTGCCTAATTCTTTACTGTGCAGTCCATGCAATAAAATGATAGGAACAAAAAAGCAATGCTTTCTTTGTACAGCTGTGTTGCAAAAATAACTGTGGATTGAGTAGTGCTACTGCTCTACTGCCAAGTACTAGTGGTCCACTCCACCAACATGATCTCATCATAGCAGACCCCCATAGACTTTGCTCACAATGATTGCTGAACATGTGCTACACGCAGTGCTTCATTTGAGCAGGTGGTTTCTGGTGGTTTCTGGTACTCGGCACTGGCACTTAATTGTCCGTACTGGTGCTTGAGACTGTCTGCCATAAGGTGGTGCTGCCTGGCTAATTTAGAGATGACCAAAACAACAGTTAAATATTAATTCAATGGGCATTAAAAATGACTATTACCTGCCGCCAAAGCCTTTCTTATAGCTTTAGGGGCCTGAAATAGTGTGAATTGCCAAATTGTAGGCGTGTGATAATTCATAGTTGTGTTGTTAATATCATTGGCAGCATAGCAGGGGCAATGTGTTGTGCAAGCGGCACTGACCTCCTGACGAGGACCTGACAGTTTTTTTTTTACAGATTAAGCACTGGCTACATCTTTTCTCAGGGTTAGGACTAAGCTTGACGCGTCTATAGTCTGAACTGGGATGCCCTGTTGATGAACTTGGTTTTTATAGAGCCCCCATTCACCTCAAAGAGCCTAGCGCTTGCTAACCCTCACCACATGCAGAAGGAGGGCTGAGCAAAAGCTGTCTATCTACAAGTGCAAGAGAGCTTGACTGCTTAGTCATCCTCATAACAACATTTTCTTTCTTTTTTTGTTCATGCCCACCCTAGGAAGATGAAGAATTAGCATAATCCTGGAAGAGACCTCTGAGATATTCGGAATAAGGCCTGATGCAGAAATGATATCAGGATATATATATATATATATATATATATATATATATATATATATATATATATACATATATATATATATATATATATATATTTATATAATTGAGAGCCATTGGCCTTCCTTGGACACCGTACCGCTTCTGAGTAGACCTGCACCTCCTATCACTTATCGATTAGTAATCAATACCACATGATTGGCATGCAGTTGAAAGTTAACAGCATACAAGGAGGAAATATAACAGAATGGATGAAGGAGATGGCTAAAACTTCCAATATCTACTTTCATTTCTCACCACTACAATGATCTTACTTGCTATATTGTCCAAAAGGAGAAGAGAAAATAAGTGAGGTGGCAGCGGACAGTGAAAATAGGAATAGTTGTAAAGCAACCAGGAGACTTGCATACCGAACGCCTTCAGATAGAGAAGTAACCCGAATGTATACGGCTAGTTGATTTCAGTGCTTAATTTGTCAAAAATTAAGTACCAGGACCCAAGGAATTTCAAGAGGGGTCACTGCAGCTGGCATGAGTGACAGCTCCTGCCACTACTACTAAATGCCAGTGCCAGCTATACTTGCTAATGATCACATGCAAAATAGTGTGGCATTTTGGATTAGTTCAGGTCACCTCAAACTGTAGGGATAGCCTGAAAGTGCTAGTTGCATAATTGTTTACACAAATATATTAAGTAGTTAAACATTCCACTGATGTGCTCCTCTAAAAACCACAGACACACAGCACCACTATGTGGTGGATTGTAAACACAAGTTGATGTTTAGATATAAATGCAATACTGGCATGAATTAGGCACTGCTTGATTTCATGTCATCCTCGGACACAAGGTTTTTCTTCAAAAGACACAATCCAATATTTTGGTTCACTATACTCCGAAGGCTGTAGATTGGGCACTGAACCACTTTGGAGCAATCAAACTGTGTAGAGCACTGGCAACTTTGAAATTAGATTTTTACATGGGCAGATTCGATTTAATAGATTTTGATAGAAATTCAAAATCTTCTACAATGATTGAAGATTTGTGTACCAAGCAAACAGGTCAGACTCATTCTCATTGCAAAAACCCAGGCCAAATGTTATAGAGATCTTCCCAAACATGTTGATCTTTTTGGAAGTACATAGAGCCTTAACCTCTTTAATGCAGCCGTCGGCCAATGGCCGCACTCCCTCCCCAGCATCCATGGAGCAAAAGAAAGTGAGGCAGGTGGTGCACTATGGCATTGGCCACAACGCACCCCACCCCAAAAGGGACAAACCAGTCTTTCTCACCCCAGGTGAAGACATGAGTTGGGCCCCCAATTTTTCCCTGGGGTGGCAGAAATCTCACTGTCTAGCAGGAATATACATTTTTTAATAAAATAACTGGGCAGGTCTTGCCCATCCAAGCATCAGGTAGCAACCTCGCCTCTAAAACCCCAACAGTCTTTCTGCTCCCCTGCAGACTGAAGCAACCCATCCCAATATCAAGCGAGAGAACATTTGATTCATGTGGGTGTTTTTTTACATGGGCCAGGAAAGTGTAGCTAACTCTCAATTGCAATAGTAGATGGCTGCACTTTTTGGGGTTGGATATCCTGCCACCTGGTAAACATAACAGATCCAAACAATTCTGAAAGCCAGACATCCGGTGGACTCCAAGGTGGTGTGCTTTTCTTGCATCACACATTTTCTTCCCCACAATGCTCAACAAACCTCAAACTTTGACTAAATCATTCTCCTCACATTTCTGTGATTAAAACTTATGGAATCTGTAGGGTACCACAAATATCCTACAACACAGCATTCCCCCAAGTCTCCTGATAATAATGGTACCTCACTTGTGTGGGTGAGCCAAGAGACCTTTACACAAAAGGCCCTAAAGTGCTATGTGGTGAGATCATCAATTGGGTAGCTGTGGGATTTGGGGCCCTGCTCAGCCACCACCCATGGAAACGTCCTAACCGCAGCACTTTTTGAAAACTGAACAACCAGGGGATTCCAGGGTGATGTACCTTGTGTGAATCATGAAAACCTCACATTTTGCCTGAAATAATGCATTTTCCTCATCCACAAAATTTCTATCACCCAACATTCCCCACTTGTGCAGATAAATTTGCTGTGCCACTTGTGTGGTTGGGCCTAGTGTCTGCAACAGGGACGGATCAAACCAGGGTCAATGGGAGAACCTCGAGGATGAGCTTTCAGTGGAAAAAAGTTGTTGTTACCAATTGGATTTCACTGTATTTGTACCTTCCAAGTGTAAGCCACTGTGTACGAAAGAAGATATTTCTAAAAATACCCTCTAAATCATATGCTAGTACGTGTACCTACAAATTCAGAGATGTCCAAATAACCACTTCTGCTAAACTCAATCTCTTGTGCCAATTTCAGAAATACATAGGTTTACTTTATACCCATTTTTAATTCTGCACATTTTACTATGTGAATTGGTCTATACTCAGTAAACAATCAAAAGCCATTGTACGGTGCCGCTCCTTTGTTAGCTGTGGGTACCATGGGTTGTTGGAGAACCTGCCAACCCTAATTACCCCCACAACCAGAAGGGCCTAGCAAGCGTAATGGTATGTTGCTTTTGTAAATCGGCCCTTGTGACAAAAAAGTTACAGATGAAAACAAACAGCAGTTCTTTTCCTACTCATTTTCAATATTTCTTTATTTCAACAGTTAATTTGTTTGGGAAAACCTTGAGGAATTTACATATATGACCCCTTGCTGAATTTAGAATGATGCCTGCCTACTTTTCAGACATTTATAGATTTCCTAGCTCACCCATGCATTTCACATTAGTTTCAACCACAAACTGGAAGTAGGGTGAGATGAACTGGAAGTAGGTTGAGAGCACAAAAATAGGAATAATGGGTTACCACTTTGAAAAATGCCAAAACTGTGGTAAAAATAGTTTTTTTTATTCAGCTCTGCTTGTTTCTGAAAACTGAGAATAGTGACTTTAGTGCAACAAACCATTTATTGACATAATTTCTAGTAAACAAAATAGACAATAGAACACTTTTGTTTCCCCAAAACTCAAAATCTAGCTATATTTTGCCTATTTTCTCGTCCCCCTCTATCGGAATCCACAAATCCTGTGTACCTTTATAATCCACAGGATGTTGGGAAAAAAAGGACGCAATCTATCCCAAATAGCTCCTTATTTAGTGCTGAGCCCTTCTGGGATGGACAAATTCCAGCAGTTAAGGGGTTAAAGCTCATAGGTAAATCATTTTCTGATACACAGTAAGAGATGTACTTTTCAGCTTGTTTACTGCTTCTAGTGGAGGAACAACTCTGTAAGCCCTGCTTTTTAGTGCCAAGGGAACAATATGCTCCTGATTGCTGTTGAGCATCCCATAAAAGAACCGAGGAACCAAATGAGTGGAAAAAATACCGTTTTGCATCACATTTGTTAACTAGTGATTTTGTTGTGTCTACAGAATCGTTCTAGTCAATGAAAAAAAACATGACAGCTTTGGAAATGTAATAGGATGACATTTCCTACTAAGCAGATTCTTGCATTTCTCTGTGAGATGCAAAATATTCACATCTGAATAGCTGAGAAAACTCCGAGGTTTGCAGATATTTCTGTACCTGGTGTGTGCTGATTAAATGCTTCAGGAAAAAAAGGATTATTCCTGATTGGCGAATTGCTCATTATTTTGGGAAACTAAAGCTCCTTGTCTTGTCAGCCCAGGTTCGAGATAAGCCTCGTATTGTTTCCGGGCTGGACGAATTTGACAGCCAAGGGAAGGCAGCAGCAGGGAGGTGGGGTTTAATCAGTTAGCGCTGCTTTTGGAAGGTGCCTTAGGTACACCGTTCAGGTCTAATTAAAAACTGTCATTTATTCAGATTGCCTGCCCACTTTTAATGCTGGAAGTTAGGTCTTCAGTTACACCGAGGAATTAAAAGCAGTCGGTGCAAAAATGCTCAGAGTAGCCTTGCTCCCTTTCTCTCCATGCTATATCGCCATCCATCCATCCATCCATCCATCCATCCATCCATCCATCCATCCATCCATCCATCCATCCACCTATCCACCTATCCATCCACCTATCCATCCATCCACCTATCCATCCACCTGTCCATCCATCCACCTATCCACCCACCCATCCATCCGTTCTCTCTCTTCTCCATCGCTGATCGCTCGCTATCCCTCCATCCCTCTGCCGCTAGCTCTTGAAGTCCCCTGGGTCTGCTACCGTCAAGTCTGGGCAGCTGGGGAAAGTGACAGAGGCTTTTGAAACTGGCTTCCAGTGTCTCCATCCGACCGGGGAAATGCTTGATGGAATAAAAGACCAGTCCGGCCATGGTTTGGAGAGACCACCATTTTCTAATGTATATATCATATTTTAATACAAGATACGAGCTGCTTTCATGTTCCAAATGAAGCTATGGATCCCACTTCTGGGCTCAGTAAAATAGATATGGGGACAAATGTGCTGAAAAATATATAAAATGTTGAGAAGAATATTAAAGGTTCTAGTGGCTTCTTTCTACTCTAGACTCAGGGAGATGCTGATTCTAAACCATCACGTTACTCACTTCCTGGAGCATTCTTGGAGAGTTTAGATAGTATAACTTTTCCAAATCAGTCGGTCTTACTGTACCCCTGAGATTACAAATGATATCTTTGTTGGAGGGCCCCACTTTCCTGTTCCCAGACTAGTACCCAGTAGCCACCATCCATGGACATGGAGCACAGGTCCTCTCTACCCAGAGTGGTCTAGGTGGGGAAAGAGGTATCTTCGAGACACACTGGATGGTCGTCCTGCCCCAGGCCGTCTCGCGCTCTAGCCGGATAGAGCGGCTGGAAGAAATGCTTCAAGGTTCCGTTTTGTGCCCTCTGTGCCCGTTCCCCGACAACCCAACCTCTCCCGATGGCTGAACCCCAGTCTAAATTTCAGGTACAGACAAACCCTAACCTAAAACCAGGAGTCTAAGCCAAGATTCCTGGTCCCAGAAGAGTTAACCATGAACACTAAGGCCCTTCTTTTTCCTGTACCAAAATCTTGTTTTTTTTCTCCACAGTTTGCAGGGATGTAATGTATCTAGCGTTTGCAATACAACAGTGACTGTGAACAGCATTTTAGTGATTACTGATTTGATGGTTACTGATTAGGTTGTACTTCTCCATGTTAACATTTAATTACGAACCGGCCAGCATTCAAGATCAGTGAGTGATTGCTCATGGAGGGCCAGGCGTACGCTTGTGAAAGCCATGCGGCTGAAAAGGCGGCATCTGTGTGCGCGTGCATATGTTTTCCTTTTTCTTTTTTTTTTCTGTGCTAGGAACATATTTTTCTTTTACTTTGGAGAAACCTCTTCTGTACACCACCCAAAGTTTGGGTGTGTTTCTTCCGTCTCCCCGCCATAGAAATGGAGTGACTCCTGTCCTTGAGTGGTGTAATTCTCCAGCCATTTCCAGGGTGGGGAAGGGATTAGAGAGGACATTTTTAATGTTTACAAAACTGAAATGTTTGTGGGCTTTCACAAACTTTGAAGGTAAAAAAACGCCTTAAACTGCCTCACCCACTGCACCAGATTAAGTGCTTCTGCATACTAAAGTAGGGTATTCTAAAAGGATTTACAATTGCTAGCCCCCCTTTTGTGAATATGTTGCAGTCTTAAATACAGCCATAACTTTGTGAATCAAACTCAATGTAATGTGACCATAAAAAGTTGCATGATTCAACTACGAACAGGATAGTCCCCTACCAAAGCCACACAGAGACCCACAAGGCCATGGTCCATGCTACAAAAGCCACAAAGAGCCCCATATAGACCACGGTCCACCTTAAACTTGAAGTACAAAATCTTCAGTAAGGTTTGGGTGCAATGCTTAAAACCATGCTTGAATACATTGGTTCACAAAGTGCAAATTGGCTTCATACCTACATGCAGCACCTCACTCAACATCAGGAGATTCTTTAGATTACTGGAAGTGATACCCAGAGGTGTATGCCAAGATGCCATTGTGCTATCAGGGGACTTAGTTAAGGCATTTGACACATCTACTGGGCATATCTACAGACATAGCTACTGAACATATCTACAGGGTTCGCATGGGGATGGGGAGGGTTGGTCCAAATAGATCAATCTTGTTTTCACAAGCCTGTCAGCTATAGCACGCATCAGAGAACATGTTTCCAGTGCATTCAAGGTGGAAAGATGCACCATGCAGGGGTTTCTCTCCTCTCCACATGCTTTTTTTCTTTAGCTAGAGAACCATTTATGGAGCTCAGAAGGGTGAAGGGGACTGAAAAAAGAATCCTACTGAGAGATGGACTCCACGTCATCTCAATGTACGTGGATGAGAAGTGTTTGTTCCTAAAAGATGCCACTCAGGGCTTAGAACCATCAATTGAAAGCTTTGAATAATTTGAAATAGGGACGGGTCTTAAAGCAAAACTGGACTAAGAACTCCATTCCCGGTGCCACCTGCTGTGGCTGAGGCCCTAGCCAATCTTGTAAGACAGGGCATTTCATGTGAGATACATACCTTTGGATACCTGGGGTGAGGCTTTAACATAAAGAAACAAATATTAGAGAACAGAATCTCTGACCTGCAGTCAGGGCTCTGAAATGGAACATTGCATTTTCTAGACTAATGGAGCTGCCAGTGAGTGCCAGGATAGTGATTCTATGCAGGCTATTTTTATTATTTTGCAAACTTGCCGGTTTGGATCCCACATGCTTGGTTAAAGAGCTGCTCAGGGAACTGATATGGGATGGAGGAAGACACAGAGTGTTACAAAATCCCTTTAGAGAAGGTGTGCTTGGAGCCCCTAATTATGAAGTACATGATCTAGCAGTGCAGCTGCAATGGATGGCCCAATGGCTTTATGGAAAGCAGTTGGAAGAAATAGGGACAAAGGAGAGAGGCCAAGTCAAGGTCATTAGTAGTACTGCTAGCAAACCCACCAAAGTGCTTCACAAGAGGACCTAGGCTACTCTGAACCACGGTGCAATGTTGAAAATAAATTCCATAGAATTCTTAGAACCTTTATATTCCCAATCACTACATATAATAGGATTGCCGGTTGGGTTGGATCAAGGGGGGATTAAGACAGGTCAACTGAGAGCCTAAAAGAAGTTGGGCAGGGGAAATGAAGAGCTTCAACACATTAATGGAAAAAATTAACTCCTCTGTAGTAGCCACTTTATCACCAATAGAGTAGTGATAAACACACTTAGAAAACTATGAGGGGGTTGGCCCAGGGAAGCCATTGATTCTTGGAGTGTTGCAAATATTACTCAAGCATGGGAGTGGGCATTTATTAATTATCTCACTGAATAAAGCTATTCTAGAAATTATGAGGCGTGACTTGACCGGAGTCAACTCGAAATGGGAGTATATCATAGCCAGAGAACTAGAAGATAAAGAAGAGGATAGTGCACTTGAACACATCGAGTATCCAAGAATACTAAATTTAAATATGCACAATTTGGTTGGGCATTTATTATTACCTCTCTTTATAAAGCTCTTGGAATATTTACGTGCATTTATGAAGAGTTACTTGACCCGGATCAGTTGGAAATGGGTAGATATCATAGCCAGGGAACTAAAAGATAAAGAAGTGGATAGTGTACTCCAATAGAACCATAGAGTATTCAAGAAGACCCCATTTAAATACACACAATATTATAAAAAACTGAATAGAGTAGTGGAGACAAAATATAAAACATGTCCCAGAAATAGCCGAGCAGGCTTTGATTTCTTATATGCGGTGCGGCATCGTCCAAATACAGTTCAATCTAGAAGGGTGTGAAAGCACAAAATAGACAAACTTTAGACAGAATAGACCTATTCAAACCAGAGATATGTCTGATAAGAATGTTCCCTTGTCCTAAAGCCTAAAAGGCAGGGATCATATTTTTGGATCTATTCTTAGGGATGGCAAAAGAGCTATTGTGGTGAATTGGAGATATCCTGAAGGACCCCACACATTACATGGAAAAATATGACCAATAAGTGGCTGAAGCATAGAGAATAGTTTTACATAGAGAGGAGAAAAGATGGACACATTGAGGTCCATTGGCAGGATTGGAGAATTACATTTTGATAACTTTTGTTAAATAGCGGGCAAACTAGCCAGCACTATTGGGGGGCAGGACAGATCATAAGAAACTGGTGAGACAAACAACTAACAAGATGGAAAAACATGACATGTAACTCAGCAATTCCCCCACCCTTCTTATTAATAACCTAGAGGTAAGACTGAAGTAATTGTCTCAGGATGTGAGAGGTACTTAACTGGACAAAATGGTCAGTGAACAATGGTTGATTGTTTTTATTTACTTATCATGAAAGTTATCAAAAAGAAGATATCTGAAGTAGTCATAGTAACCTACTCCGAATGATAACTGTTGGACCTGGCCCTCTCTGCAGGGTCACCTCAGGTATTTGCCTTCCTTTGCTGAAAACGTTTTCTCGCCTTTTTTGACTCTGTGCACTTTTTACCTGCTAAACAGTGGTAAAGTGCTTGTGCTCCCTTGAAAACATGGTAAAATTGGCCTACACCTTATTGGTACTTTTAATTTATTTATAAGTCCCTAGTAAATATTACTACATATACTCTCGACCTGTAAATTAAATTCTACCAGTGGTTTGTAGCACTCATAGTGTCATCCACTAAAGTAGCCCTTTAAAACATGTCTCACATCTGCATCTGCAGCCTGTAGTGCAGTTTTAAACGGCCAATTAAAATGTCTACGTTTTAAGATAAACCTTGTCTGGCTTAAACATTCCAATTTGATATGTGTAAATCACCTTAAGGTAGGCCCTAAAGGTTCATAAGTCAGGGTGCAGGGTATTTTATTATTATTATTATTTATTGAATTTGTATTGCGCTCAGCTACCCATAAAGGGTTTCCCGGCGCCAGGGACAGACTAAAGAAGAAAGATAGGTAGTTGCTGAAACAGGAAAAGCAAAAAACATTGACCAACTAAAACAGAAAAGTTTTTAGCTTTTTGCGAAAAGCAAGAAGATTAGTCTCCGTTTTGAGCATCAACGGAAGAGCATTCCACATCTTCGGCCCCAAGTGGGCGAAAGAGCGGCCTCCCATTTTTGTCAAGCGAATTCTAGGAATTACAAAATTGGCTTGATTTGATGACCTGAGGGGACGATTAGGCTGGTATGGCCGAACAAGATTGTGCAAGTATGTGGGAGCGGAACCCTGACGGATTTTGAACATAAGGCACAAAGTTTTAAAAGCCACACGGTCAGAAATTTTTAACCAATGAAGGTCACACAGGACTTGTGTTGCAGACATTCTGCGTGGAACATTGCACAAAAGGCGGGCAGCTGAGTTCTGCACAACCTGGAGTATATTCATTGTAGCTCTATCGGCTCCCAGATAGAGCACATTGCCGTAGTCGATACGGGACATTACAAGAGCCTGGACAACAGTTCGACGAGTGGACTCAGGCAGCATCCATAGGATCTTCTGCAACCAGCGTAGGGTATTAAAGCAGATTGCAGCGACCTTAGTTGCCTGTTGACGCATCGAGAGTTTCTCGTCGATTAGAAAGCCGAGGTTACGAACAACTGGCACGGGGGTAGGCAGTGGACCCATGTCACTGGGCCAGTGTCTAGGACCCCACAGATCTTTGTTTGCCAAGTACGATGACCTCGGTCTTATCACCATTGAGTTTTAGCAGGTTAACCTGCATCCAGGCCGCAACCCGAGAAAGGCCGATTTTAAGGGCAGAGGTGTCCTGAGACCTACTGCCAGACAGGGAGAACACGATCTGCGTATCGTCTGCGTAGGAGTAAATGGACAGACCGGCGTCCTCTACAATCGTAGCAAGGGGTCTGATGTAGATATTGAACAACAAAGGGCTCAATATAGACCCCTGAGGGACGCCGTAAGCAGATGAACAGATCGCCGATTCAGCTTTGGTTGAAAATACCTGAAAGGTGCGCTCATTAAGAAATGAAGCCACCCAGGCAAGCGCAGATCCTGCAACGCCAAGGGAGTGAAGGGACTCCAGGAGAATGGAATGCGACACGGTATCAAAAGCCACGCTTAAATCCAATAGGATAAGCGCAAAGGTCTCACCACTATCAATACCGTGTCGGAGTCGCTCAGTCACCCCCAGGAGTGCGGATTCGGTGGAATAATTGGCGCGAAAGCCTGATTGGGATGGATGAAGGTATCCCGTATTTTCAACAAATTCGTTTAGCTGAAGGTTGACATGGCGTTCTAATATCTTAGAACAAGCTGGCAGCAGGGATATAGGCCTGAAATGGGCCAGGTTAGTAATGTCCATACCAGATTTCTTCTGTAGGGGAACGACCATGGCGTGTTTCCATTCCTGTTCCACCCGAGATTCGCTGAGAGAGATGTTAAGTAGCCTCATTAGGAATCTACGTGGTTCAAGGTCAAGTTGTTTCAATATCCTCATTGGGACAGGGTCCCGAGGAGATCCTGACCTGATGCTTTTTAGGCACGACAGGAAGGAAACATCATCAAATAATTTCCAGTTGTGCAGAAACTCAGTGGGAGGGACAGAGACATTGCAGCAAAAGCCAGATAAGGAGGGATCAATAGGGGGTGGAAGGGAAATTAAGGATTGGTGAATGTCCTGAACCTTCGATATAAAGAAGTCCGCAATAGCATTACAATGTTTACCATCTAAAGCCGGCAACACAGGAACAGTGTCAGCACCTGTGAGTTTATTAACAGTAGCAAAAAGAGTCCGAGGACAATTTTGCACTGAGGTGATAGTAGAGGTAATGTAAGCAGCCTTGACCCGTTTACAGTTGGCATGATAAGCTTTTAGCTCATCCTTGTAAATCAGTTTAGAGGGAATGGAATAGAATCTTCTCCACTTCCTCTCCAAGGCTTTACATTTAGCACGTTGGATTTTTAACTCATCCGAGTACCAAGGTGCTGGGGGACGCAAGGATCGAAATTTACTGCCAGAACGGGGGGCATACACAGATACTGCATCTGTTAGCCACCTAATAATAGGGGCGTTCAGATTCTGCTCAGTATTATTGAGAGAAGGAATAGTCTTCGTCAGATGCAGATTAAAAGTGGCTATATCGATTTTGTCCCATCGATAAGAGGGTTTTGTTTCCTCTACATAAACATTGGCTGTATAAAGACCGGGCGGTAACACAAAGTGTACGGCATAATGATAGGACCACACCAGCGGACGTGCCAGATGAGAGCAATCAAATGGAAGAGTGGAAATAACTGGGTCCAAAAGGTGACCGGCAATATGAGTAGCTCCAGTATTGCAGAGTTTGAGATTAAAAACCTCTAAATCAGAAAGAAGAGATTTTGTAAGGGAATTATTGACATCATCTAGATGAATATTTAAATCACCAAGTATGGTGAAATTATTTGATTTCAGGAGTATTGCTGATAGACAATCAACAAGTAAGGGAATCCAAGAAGCAGCATTCCCCGGGGGCCGATAAATTAGCAGACCCGAAAGTGTCAGTCGGGGATTAATCGTAAGTTTAAACAATGCAGCTTCACTACCTGGAAGATGTAGTGCCTCCAGTTTGCATTGGTAGGTGAATTTTAAAATAATGGCAATTCCACCCCCTTTACCTGAGGGTCTATCCTGATGTAGCATAACATAGTTAGATGGAATCGCAGCGGCGATATATGGACCTGAGCTGGCATGAATCCAGGTCTCGGTCAGGAATAAAACATCAGGAGATTCCTCGATTATGAAATCATGGATGTCTAGATTGTTCTTAGGGAGCGATCTACAGTTTAAGCTCCAAAAATGGAGCAGGGCGGGAGGGGAAGTACCACCCTTCGTAGGCTTCCGTTTTCCCCTACAGTGCTTAGTATACTGTTGGGTTTTAGAGAGCTGCATTTTGCCAGTAGTAAAACCGCAGCCGGAGCATAAAAAGTAGTGACATGGCAGAGTGCAGGTAATGCAATGAGAGGAGGCAGAAGGTCGCAGTAAATAGAGTGCCGCGAATGAATAACAGACGCGACCGCCCCGAATTAACGTACCTGAGGTCACGTTGGCAGTGGACAGCCCGTCCTGCAGCCCGTCCTCAGCGCGGACGGGCGCAGACGGGCAGGACTCAGGCACGACTCCGGCTAAGCGAGGGCGACCCATCTGCGCGTCCCGCTGCGCGGTAGAAAAGAGCTTTAAATAGGCACTCCAGGCCCAGCGCGGTCACGAGGGCGTTCCAAAATGGCGCCCGTAGTTGTAATGGTGATCCCAAACTAAGATGGCCCCCAAGCAGGGCAAACCCCGGGACCCGGACTCGCCAAAAACGGCGATGCGCTTTCCGTTATATGCGGTGTGAGGGATGGAGAGGTGTTGAGCCCAGCCTGACCCCGCCTAAAAACAGGGGAAAACGAAAATTAATAGCAAAGCAAATATCCAGAAAGGTAAGTTTAAAAATGAGGTAGCGCTAGCAGCAGCGCGAGCGCAAAGCAGCAGTACCTATCAGGGGAAAGTAAGATGTGGGTTTACGTTGTACATGTCCTGGCAGTGGAAACATTTCTAAAGTAGTTTTTTACTTGTGTAAGATTATATCTCCCATAAACTAACATAGGGTTACAGTATTACATTTAAAACTTGCAAACTTCAGAATGGAAGCTGATAGAGAAACGATGTTTACGTTCAAATGAATTGTTATTTAAAATCCCCTTTAATGGTGAAGTCTGATTTCAAGTTACAATTTTAGAAATACCACATTTAGAAAAAAAATTATTTTTCTGCCTATACCAAATGTCCCTTTCAGCCTGTGTCCAGAGTCACATGACTGTGAATGGCTCTCCTTTTGTGTTTTGTTTGTTGATTCTAGACAGTGGGACAAAGCAAAGGAAGCCTAGGTTTGAGGGGAGAGGATCTTCCACACAAGATGGTTGGGGAGGAGCTGTACCCTGATTACATTTAAAAAGGCTCTGCCTGCAGTACACACAAAGGTACCTAACACCAGGCATGCCCTTGCATGTATCCCCCTACACAGTTTGGAACCAGGAACAGTGAAAGGGGAAAAGCTGACCAGAACCAGTTTTGGGGGTAGGCCAGGAAATTCGTCCACACAAAGGCTTGGCACCAGGTATGAAGATGGGACCCTCAGAACCCCTCATCAGAACACTTTTGGACCTGGGGAAGATTCAGATGAAAGACAGCCCTGCTGCTGGAAGGACTGCAGTGCTGCCTAAAGAAGGAAGATTGGAACTGCGTGCCTTCATCCTAGGAAGAGTGACTCCAAGGGTCAGTTGTCTGAACACCTGTGTGAGCTACAGAAACGCAACAAGCTTCCAGAGGCCTCCCTGCAACTGCCCGGCTGACTACACCATCTGCACTTACCTGATCCTGCCCCTGTACAGCTGGACCTCTGCATTTAGGGTTGCTCTTATATTAGTTGCAGTGTTTACAGGTAAATCTGGAATCCTGCAGGAAGATTATTAGCACATTAAATTCAGTCATGCCAAACCTCTACTATGCCAGGTTCAAGAGTCACTGATTCAGTGCAGGAATCTTATGCGCATTGTCCCTAGTTGAGTATACTGTATCTAATCAAGAAGAACTAGTCTAACAAGACGTGATTGGGGTCGATGTTCGTATTTTCTTATATGTTTTATGTATAGTAATGTCTTGAGAGGGAAGCCCCCTCTTACATATAATGCACCTTTTTTGACCTATGACACGACCAGTAGCATAGATCACACTTTCACATAACACAAAGGTCCTGAGGAAAGCCAGTTTATAGAATAAGGCCTGGCTGAAACATGTATACAACTCACTGGATGCAGGAGTACCCTAATACTACTCCACCTACATCCAACGCCTTGCTTTTATTACTGCCAGAAGCCTGAACATTAAAGTAAACCTTTGGGTAATGGGGCCACTGGACAGTTTTTAACCTTTCACCCTTCACGTCACTAACACTGCACACTCAGCAACATACCTGCTCTGCTGTAATACAGGCGTTGAAGCACACCCGGGACACATTCGGTGTCATCGGGTGGGCCCAATGATGAAGCATGCCACCAACTAGGTTGGTGGGTGAGGGCTTTATAACAAGAAACACAGTTTTCCTTTAACATACATCATCATCTACCACTGGTAGAACAATACACTCTTGAGACCCCAATCACGTCTTGTTAGACTAGTTCTTCTTGATTAGATACATTATTACAGGGAATAAGGACTAGTCCTCTTATCCTCGCTCTCATTTTTGATACATAATAGTTGAATATAATGTCTGACACCTATGTTCCCCCTGTCGGAGGTGGTCTGCCTTTCACCTGCATGAAATCTGGCATTCTGGGAAGAGGCAGGACTTTGGTCCCTACTACCGAACACGTCTCCAGCCCGCCTCAGTTTTGTTCCTTGAGGGTTTTACTATATTCAGTGCAAAGTAAAACTGGCTTTATTCCCCTGCTTTGCCCAAGCAAGTCTCCCTATGCTTTACAAATAACCGCTTCACATTGAGAAGGCATCATTTCTGTGTTTTCTTTTTCCAGGTCATGGGCATATAATGCCACATTACGTATATATTTCATTGTGATTTCGCAGAAAGAAGCTTCACTGTGGAGCTGTCTGCAGACAATGGCTCCACTGATAAAGGACAGTGTGGTAAATGCTTTCTATATCTATTCCCATTTACCACTGCATCAGAATGTCCTGTGACATCATAGAATGTTTAAGTGCCTGACTGTGGTGAGAGAGTCAGTTGGTCATCTCAGGCTGAGGAGCTGGAAGCTCTCTCCTGGTGGGGTTTTCTACTTGTAACTTACTATCCTGTAACCTTCCACCTATCTACTTGTCAATAAAGAGGGATCTACTACTACACCTGGACTACGCATCATTGTTTGTGTACCACAAGTTGGCGACGTTTCTTGGACAAACCTGCGCTACAAAGAAAGAAGATAGAAATTCAACATTAAGGAAACCAAGGACTGTTCTACATTTAAGTAAGTCGATTTCCTGGAGATCAGAGTAACGCCCAGTAAACCCCACCAGTGTCCTTTTCAACTTGGGACTGCCTGCACCCTGGGCGTCTGTTTTGTGAAGGAACTAACTGCCATCCTGCTGTCATCTGGAGATTGTCTGCCTCCAGCTTTAAAAGCGTGTGTGACCCAGCTGGCCTGATCAACCTGTTGTGTCTCTGTTGCTTTTACACCTTGACAGTTAGCCCTCTCTACAACTACTGTGACACAGGGGAATCTAGTGTCTTCTCACAGTATGGGCGCGTTTTCTCATGTTAGCGCTTCCTGCGTCTACTTTCACGGGTGTACCCTGGCGCAAACAGTGCTTTCTCCTTCACAACAGCCTTCACCATCGGTAGTATCCTCAATGACCTGTTATGCATCTTTGAAAAACATGTTTAATCTAGGCTTTGAGGCAGTTTTGTTGTTTATTTTTGTGCTTAACATTGTGCCACGCGTAATTTACAGTCTAACTGTCAACTTTAGAACACTCCAAGGCATGACGAATTTGAAACTGAGATTTCTCCCACTCAAGTTATTGATGTCAGCTTCAATGAAAACGTAAAGAAACTGACTACAAAGTGGTGAGATAAAGACTTAAGTGCTCTTGTTTTTGTTTTTAAAAGTGTCCCACCGCTTCACAACAGATTAGTTTCTCACCGAGTGTCTGACTGGCTTCCAACGGTGTTTTTCTCTTCTGGTCTTCCGTTCTCCACGCCTTTCACGGCACTTCTGATGACGTATTGGAACCATTGGGGGTGTTGGTGCATGACAGTGATGACGCTCTCAGCATTCCTTCAATCAACGCTTGCTCCGGTTTGTTCACGTCATTTCAAGAGGCCATTTTGGTTAAGTCAGTCTCCAGCATACTAACTGCGCTGTTCGGTCTCCACAGCAACGGACTCCGAAAATCACTGCGTGCAGCCTGAAATCGCCTCATATCTGCTAGCGGTTCTTGCGCTCCAAGTCTACTTCAGCGATACACACGCTGTTTGTGTATCCGAAGGCTCAGGTCTCAAGGTACTTTTATCTGCACATCAACCACAGGTTTCGAGGTTCTTTGCACGTTTACCTCAGCGATACACACGCTTTTTGTGTATCTCTCAGTAACTTAGATTTTGCTCTCTTCGACAACACCTGCAGAGTTTGTACCAGCGATATGGTTATTTGCAGTAATACACTAGAGAGTTATTTTCAATGAGCACCTGTTGTGTTTAGGCTTGTTTTTTTTGTTTTACGAAGAGAGGTTGTATCCAATTTCATTGTGTCTCATTATCGTGTTGTCTTACTTGGTGTACCCTTTTATTAGGGGTGGTTTTTAGGTTGTGTCTTATTTATGCCCCATACATGTACTAAGGGCTATTACCCTATGGTGTACCCTTACTTAGGGGGGGTGTGGGGCTAGTCAATGCCTTAATTTGTGTACCTTATGGAGTACCCTGTATATCTTTATAGGGAATGTTGTAGTTTTGGTCTCAAGGGATGGGTATCCTGTGTTTCACCCTGCTTGGACAGCTAGGGCGTTTGCGTCTAATTAATGCCCCTAGGGCGTTCGTGTCTAATTAATGCCCCATTCATGTTCTAAGGGTTAGTACTAATGGTGTACCCTTATTTAAGGGAAGTTGTGGGGTTGTGCTGCCAGTCAGTGCATAATTTTTTTTGTTTCCTAGGGTCTTGTTGTTAACCTTTGGAGAAGTTACGTTGCGCACTTTCACGTGGTGTACCCTTTTATTAGGGGAGGTTGTCTGCATGTAACTAATTTGTTGGAGAATTTCGAAGATTAATATCTTTGTATACCCTTTTCTGGGGAAGGTGGTGTGCGTTGTCAGCGCCGCCATTTAGTGATGTTATCTTGAACAATTCCTACATTGTTCAATAGTGTACCCTTTTGTTAGGGGAGGTTATCTGAGTTGGTCTAATTTGCATCACTCTGTGTGGGTAGTTGAGGTGCGTTGTCAGCGCTACCTCTTGGTGTAGTTGTGTCACAGTTGTCAGACAGTGTGCTTTGTTCCAGGGGTGTTGGTATCCTCTGGTGTACCCTTTCCTGGGGAGTTGTTTTGTTCCACAGTATAAAGGTTGCCTTTCTAGGTGTACCCTTGGAGGGGAGGTTGTTAGTGCACGTCATGCACTAGTCTTTATTGCAAGGCATACCCTTTTTCTGTGTAAGTTGTTAATTCATCTTATTGTGCTTTCTTCCATCTGCACACAATTTGTCAATCAGTTGTTACACCCTACTTAGTTTACCGGGATCGCTACCTTGTTTTATTAAGGAGGGTGGATGGGCATGTTATATAAATTGCATTCTTGTGTTTTGTTCAACCATGACCAATTGTGCATCTTGTAAATATCTCTCTGCATGCCTCTTTTAATTTTCTTATGTTTCTGCTTCCACGCTTGTGTTTCTTGCTTTTCAAACTGTCTCTTTGACTTACTCTTATATCTACAGTCTCCTCTGGATTACTCTACTCTGTATTAACTCGTTACTTGCTGTAGTTCACTAACGGAAGAGGATGTGTGGTAAATGCTTTCTATATCTATTCCCATTTACCACTGCATCAGAATGTCCTGTGACATCATAGAATGTTTAAGTGCCTGACTGTGGTGAGAGAGTCAGTTGGTCATCTCAGGCTGAGGAGCTGGGAGCTCTCTCCTGGTGGGGTTTTCTACTTGTAACTTACTATCCTGTAACCTGCCACCTATCTACTTGTCAATAAAGAGGGATCTACTACTACACCTGGACTACGCATCATTGTTTGTGTACCACAGACAGCTCTCGCTGTGGAAGTGTACAAGCACCAAACAGGGAAAGTTTTATGTTTTTCATACCCAGGGTTATGAACAAGTCATTCTGTAATATGTGTGCAGGTTATTTGTTTATCACAGAAACATTACCTGGACAGCAACTGGCTCTCTCAGAGCACTGCCTACCCACCAATCCGATGCTATAAAACAAATATTAAAACCATTATTTTTCATTTTCTGCACTCAGAAATGATTGTAGAAACCGCATTCGAACACCAGCCATGCCAGGACATTGTTTGAAAATCTCTGCCCCAGGCAGAGACTGTGTGCAACAATAAACCCATCTTCCAAACCCTCTAGAGTGTTTATAAAACTCTGTTGTGCTACCGTCTGTGTGAGATTCCAAGAAGAACAGCTTGAGCGCCCCCTCCCTGGGTGCCCCCATTTATTTAAAGCATTTCTTTCTCATACTGTCATGAAAACATCTCATCAAAGATGATGTCCTTGGGGGAGCGCCTTGAATATCAATGAACGGAAACAATTATCCCGATTTATAAAATGAAATTGTATTGTGTGTTGCGAGGGGTTTTATCGTTTAATCTATTATCATAATTTTGCAGCATCCGTTTATTGAAATTCGAAGAAACATTTAACTCACCTACATATTTACCAGTTTTTTCACCTAGCTATTAAACCAGCAGGGTCATTTGTGCTATGAACATTAGGGAAGATTGACAGATGGAGGAATTAGAACCATATTTCGTCCCAATAATACTCACCTTTGCTGCATTTTACAAAACTAATACACAAGGATTATTCAAAAAAATCAAAAAAACATAAAAAACAAAGTTAAAAGTGATCTTTGTATAATGCTTAAATGGACAAAACCACTGAAATTCGCCAATTAACTTTAAAAACGCACACAACTCACAATATAATTTGTGGTCATGAGTTGTTATCAAGTAAAGTGCTTTTTTGTATCTGTGCCTTTGCCAAATATGTGTTTTGTTTACAGCAAGCAACCGTAAGTTATGTTGTGTGTAATTTGCTTTCCTAAACATAACCTTAGAATTTCAGCATTTTTTGCATGTTAGAACCTGAAAGGAAAGGACTCTTTTTGTGTGATCTCGTCCCCGATTTTTGGATTTATGGAGCTGCTTTTTGACTCTGTTGCATGGGGGCCCTCCTAACCAGGCCCCTGTGCACGTGCACTGACCCCAAAAACATGTTTGCGATTGGCTAATTCCTGATAGGCATATGTATCTTACCTGTAAGTCCCTAGTATGTGGTACGTTATGTGCAAGAAACTGTAACTTGAATGTCACTAGCGGACTGCAGCATTTATTGTCTTACCACTGAAAAGACTATGTAAAACATGACCTGTTAAGAGCACCCTTTTAACAGACCTAAACCTTCCATTTTAATACTTATAAGTCACCCCTAACTAAGGGCCATGCAGGGCATGTGTTATAAAGTTTTACATGTCCTGCATATGAAATCCCCAAAGTCATTTTTCACTGCAGCAAGGCTGGCTCCCCATAGAAATTCAAGGGGTTACATTATAGCACCTTATAATGCATAACCTCCTTTTGGAAATAGCTAAAACCATGGTTCAGGGACTCAAATTAATAGAAATGTAAAATCCAACCTGGTGGTCCAGTCGGATATTAAATCACTATTTTGAAATTGGCACTTTTGGAAAGTTGGCATTTTCCACTGTTTTTGGAAAATTGGCTTTTTCATCCTTCAAGCTTCTAGTAGCCTTTACAGCTAGTTGTTATGAGGCAGCCTACTGGGAGGTGTGAATGGCTCCCAGGAAAGGGAACTAAACGGTCTTGACTGAGAGCAGGTGTGACCTCCTCCTGACAAGATGGCCTAGGGAATTTGCTTACCACCTGAACAAATTTCAAAGGGTACATCTCCTGTCACGGGCAGATGCAACTCACACATAGACCTGTCCCTGTCATTGTCCAAGTAGCCAGAGTTGCACCAATCCCAGAGGGGGGAAACCTGTTCTATAACTGGTTTGCAGGAGGATTTCCTCATTTTCTGAGCACCCCCCAAGAGTGTGCCCAGAGTTTTGATGAAGGGAAGAATGGGTTGTCTTGTTGGATTTTGGCAGAGCAGACCATAGTGTTATTGTTTAGGGCCGGGCCCCAGGAAATTATGTCAAAGTGGGTAGGGTTGCTCCTGTGAACTTTTTCATTATTGGCCATGGTTTTGCCCACCCTCAAGCTAGTGCCAGGCATAAAAGTTGCACCCCTAAGTACCTTCCTTAGAACACTATCGGATCTGAGAAATACAGAAAAGGACTGTGCAGATTAACCCTTTGAACTTTAGCAAGAGGACTGCACCTACTGTACCCTGCGTAGAGAACCTCCTGAACTGGGCTTCATCGTACTTGAACCCAGGATGGAAGAGTGGATTCCAAAGGCTAGTTGGTTAGCCTCCTATTGAGCTCGAGCAAGATAAAAGTTGCAAGAAGCCTGCCACTTTAAGAGTCCATCAGACCAGGTCCAAATGTATTTTCCCATGACATTGTTGGTGGCTTCTGGGAGTTTAATCCCTAATCCTCCAAGTGGCCCTGAACCCTTGGTTGATGCAAGAGTGTACTCGTCTACTGCAAGAAATATGTACTTAGAAACTTTTTCCAAAAAGTACCAGAGGCTGCAATGGACCGTCACTGAGCAGCAGCTGACAATGTTGAATTACTGGTTGGATTCAACTTGCAGGTTTTCTTTGCTGACAGATGCTTGACTTACAGAAACTTTCCAAGTCAAATGTAGATGGATTCCACTGAGGTTGACATTGAGGAGCAGCCGGCCACCAACAAGACCTTCCTGGGCCCAGGCTTCAAACTTCACCTGCTCTGAACTTTCAAGCTGTTGATGCCCTGAGGCTTGAAGTGTCTGCCAAAGTTGAAGCTCACATCAATGTCCTGCATGACAGACAGTAGCCAACAATTAGGCCTTCTTTCGATTTAGCCTGCAGCCTGACCTAAAGACAAACTTATCGATGAAGATTTTCTCCTAGAAAAATACTAAGGCAGAAGGTAAACATACCATTTAGCCAAACCTGGCCCTTGAATCTGACCCATGCTCCATCACAGTCTGCCTTAACCTTTGACTTTGGTCTGATCTACCATGACAAGATACCCTTATTTGGCTCCTTTTGATGCTATAAAGATCTACAATTTAGGATACTCATATCTCTGTTTCCCTACATCCAATTTATGTCATTTTACTGCCTATTTGCTCAATAAAATGTTATCTATTTTTATTAATTGGCTTGGGAATTTTATTGTGTTGCGTTTTTTTACTTTTTTTTTTAACTGTTTTGGTACGGATACATGTTCTACACATTTCCCTAAGTTAAGGCTGTCTCCTCTGTGCTACAGCTACCCAAGGTTGAGCTCAAGTTTAAATTAACCTGCCTGGACCTAGTACGGAATAGTGCCATTTTTCTTGAACAACATTACCATCTACTACAACTAATAATCACTTCCTCATATATAACTCACATTTTAACTGTGCCTTTCCAAGTGGATATTTTTTTTTTTCACTCAGCAAACTTTTCTGATTTTCAAAAAAACAAACTCCCTAAGCAGGAGTTTGTTTTAAAAACAATAATAAAACGAATGTCGCGGACACCCTGGTAGCTTTTTCCCAGAGTGTTCAGGTAATTTTGTTTTGTTTCTGTTTGGGAACGCTAGGCTTTTCTTGGCAGTCCAGAACAAGAGCATCTTCTCTAATTAGGGCAGATGGTCTGAGGTACTCAGACCTATGGTTGGAATTCTGTTGGATTGTCTGTTCAGGGTTTCCATCTGGGGAGCCACTGAGGAGGGTACCACCAGCAGAAACATGATGGTCGGACAGACCATCATGTTTCTACTATCGGACAGATAGTAAATAGGGGGGGTAAATCGTCAGTTTGGTGGACAGAGAGATTACTCCACCTGGCTTGCGGCAAAATACTCCGTCTGCCAAACGCTAACAAAGCCACAAAGTCTTTACAAAGTGAAAAGTAGTTCACAACAGAGTAAAGGATTCTTAAATGCAGAATTTCCAGACAACACACACATAACACCAATGTATTCATTTATACAGCTGTTACAGTCCTCACAGATCACTATTACTACTCTGAGCAGGGCTGAGTATACAAAAACCTTTGTTTGAGCAGAGACCTTGGGGCATCTGCACTGGAAGCATGAGAACTGCTCCACATATCTACAAAAGGAGCAGGTATTGCAACCAATTTCCCTTCAAAACTATTCATGATTGTTACAGTCATTCCATTGGCTCAGCCAGGTCAGAACACCATGGTCACACCACCCCTTGTGCCTCTGTACGAAAGTGCCTAAAAATCGCTGTTCGAGCACACCAGGCCAAGGCACTTGCCTCAGACTGCCCATCATTCTGTGTTAAAAACAGAATCCAAAATGAGCTCCTATAACTTGGTAGGTATTCACATACCCACTGGAGATTGTTTCTCACCTTAAAAATAAATGCTGATTAACTTTGGTCAAGGACAGAAGTAAGTATGAGGGATGGGGAAGGGGAGAGCATCCCCATACGTAACGATTGTGTGGTTATTATACCCCTTAACCAGTGAATCAACGGAAGACTTCACACAAATAATTTTAGATAAAGCATGTTATGTGTCTAAGAGAAATAGAACTCTATATGATTCAACTCCAACGGAATTTATAAATGAGGACTCAACCCATAAATAAAAGGACGAGATTATTTTTAATTCAATGCACCAGAGCCCTGATGAAGTTCAAAAAATGATTTTTTGAACTAAACACGTTGGCTGGATGCTCACTGCACGTTTATGGATTGAAAATAAAGGAAGAATTAAACAGATATTTTGCAATATTTTATTGGATCGTTATGGACTTCAATTCGTTGCCAGGTGCATCTTTAAATTTGTGGTTCTATTTATGTCTGCAGGACAGTGGTAACAAACAACTGCAGGTACCGGATAAGCAGTGCATGGAACCCTAATTTGTTGAAACTCATAGTGAGGTGTGGTACCTGTGGTTCGCCGTTGTTTATTATTGTCTGTTACTGAAATACTTTTTCATAGAACACTTACCACCAAAATTGGAGCTTGGTATATGTGAACAACAAATAAATGTCCCCGTCGCCCAGGGTGCTTTTTCTGGAACCCTGAGAGTTATTTAACATTTCCTCTACCCGTTGCCACCATGGCTCATATGAAGTGGCGGCTTCCACTTAGGCAGAGGAGCGTCGCCCCACTGGGTGTAAAAAGAAAACTACAATTATAATAACGCAACGTTGATAATGTTATGATATTATCATTTTATTTTTCTGTATGGAGCTTGAGCCAGGTTAGGACAGGGCGGGACTGGGCTGTGTCACAGGGAGATGAAGGAGATGTGGTATAATGTGCACCATAAGTGCTCATGACAGATTGGCCAGCCGCCTTGGTCTGGCCAAACCGTCATGCGCACTTAGCATTTCTCCCCTGACTGTATTGCACAGCCGGGTGATGAGAACATGCATAGGCTTCCACTCCCTGTCTGGGCGCCGAACCAGGCCACTCAGACCTATCACGGCACTGTTGTCATGCTGGTGACAGCAGAGTAGTGTGTGGAGAAGCGTGGCTCAATGGTTAGAGCGGCAGACCCTGATGCAGAGGTCTGGCCCGGGACCAGGGTTCAATTCCCGCCGCGGCAGCTCTTGGACTCAATTTCCCCGGACATGATAATTCTCGACTTGGTGCCTAGTCTAATCATGGGTCCCACTCTGTGACTCTGGGCAATAGCTTGCTTAATCTCCACAACGGCCCCAGCAGCGCTTGGATTCCTGGCTTCACCTTGGGGTGCCCATGAGTGGACATTTCACAGGAAAGCCAGGATGGGTTCCACTGCGGTATGAATACAGCGCTATGAGACCTCTGGGTAGAAGTGCGCTATATAAATACAAACACATAAGGGGAGACTGTGTGCTTCCAGGCTGATAGATAGGGAAGGTACGGAGGAGAGGCAGCCCTTGACAGGTGAGTGAATTTTTCAAATGTATTTTTTTAAAGGAGACCCTTGTCTCCCCGTCCTACCACTACGTTTCCAAAGCTGAAACCACTGCTTGCATGGTTGGCTCGGGCCGGGAAATTGAGTGACGGATATCTGGCCTCATTAAGTTGGGTGATCTTTACTTTGCGAAAATGGTTTGTGGACAACGGATTGATGGGTTAAAGGTTACCTCTGACAGAGCAGGGAGACTTTCCTGATGGTAACCCAGTTGCTTTCCTGACTTTAAATAAAAAAATTTAAACTGTAGGTTTGGCGGGACGGAAAGACCTCCAGTTAACTTCATTCCTCCTACTCCCGAATAATGCCCTTATGTCTTAAAAATACATAATGTGCTGTAGTAGAGCACTTACATTGAAATCAAGACCACTGGAATTATGTGGCAGTGGAGGTCCAAATTATGCAGCAGGGTTTGAGTCAATTATGCAGCTAGAAAATGCAAATTATGTTGCAATATGGATCAGATTTTGTGATAGTATTACTTCATTATTTTACATAAGTAAACAAAAATAGTTGAAGAGTAACTAGAGGAGTCTGGGTGATTCACAGAACGTTTCTGGCAGGGAAATGGGAATAGTCAGAAAAGAGTAAGTTTTAGATACCACATAATAAATAATTATCATCAAAGAGAATGAAGAGGAAATAAAACTGATATGCTTTATTTGCAGTATGAAAAGTAACAGATGGTGAAACATTGTTGTAAAAAGTTGTAAACGTGAGTAAAAACTATAAATGGTAGAACTAGAAATAGTAGAAAAGTGTAGCATGTTAGGTGGTTCCTTTACCAAAGATGAAGAAAGTCAAGAAATGTCATCGCAAATGATAGAGAAAGTGAACAAGTTCCATTGTTAAAGACAGAGTAAGAGAAGAGTCTCCTGTGCTTTGTTTGTAAAAGAATGAATGTTGGTGCCCAAAGCCCTGGCAGAAGGCCGCGGCTAATGCTATTACATGTCAGTGCGCAGAACACCAAGACTTCGTAGTCTTGAATCCACCCCATTCCTCTTCCATCCAGTATCAGACACTCCCTGCCCATTTATCTCACTGTGTAGGTTCCTGCTTTCTACCTTTCTGACGTTTTTCTGTCTCTCTCCTTGTTAGTGTTTTTTACTATATTGCTCTCTATCAATGTCCGATGAGAACAATTAAGTGCTGGTACAAAAAAATTTGTGCCGGTGACCCCACCTGCAACCAATGGCTCAAATTAGCCACTATTAGACCACTGGAATGTTGGGAGCTCCACTGAATACAATGGGGTCCTCGGGGCTTCTAGTGGCTGGTAAAAGCCCAGAGCTCCAGCTGTTGCTGTGAACAAAGGCCTCATGGAGCCCGTGGGGATTTACAGCTAGATTCATGAAAGGTAATTGCGCTCGCAAAGGGCCAGATTCTGAGAATCTGACCCTTTGCGAGCGCAATTTTTGCATTTGGGATTCATCATCCCAAATGCAAACATCGCTATTTGCGAATTCGCATATTTGCGAGGAATTACATTTAAGGAATCTCTATTTGAGATTCCTTAAATGCAGTTCATTAACCAATTTTAAATTGCGAATTCGCAGTTTCTGGCCGCTATTTGCCACGAAGTCTGACTGAACCTACAAACCAAGGGGCCTATTCAAGCAAATCGAACCGAATTGAAAGTGGTTTCGAGGCTAAATTCTGTTGCTCAAACATATGGAATCTTCCCATTGATGTTGGTTGGATAATAAACCGGTGGCTCCGCCTGGCAGCAATTGACACACATACATCGAAACAAAAAGAAACAACAAGAAATTGCATATTCAGCAAAGCATTTTCGGAATGGGGAAATCATAGAAAAACCCATAAAAACGAAATTGAACAAGCACCATCCAGTAGAGATAATTTTCTCCATCTGGAACAAGAATCAGTCCTGAAGAAGGTGTTCAAAAAGAAAACCGAAACGCCGCGTCGACTCTTTGATTCTTTTTTATTCTTAACAAAATGTTTTATTTGTTCATTAATGCTTTAATATTGTAATTTGTATTATGAATTATGTAACGAGTGCATGAATAAATTGTATATCCAATATTTTACCAAACACTTTTTGTGAATTCGTCTGTCTTTCCAATTGATGAATTAGATGTGCATTAATGATTGGACTACAGTAGGGGTCCCGTCACTGATTTTTTAATGTGTTTTCTTGAATGTGGTTATTGTTATGTTAATATTATTGGGATGGTACATAATCTTCGTACATAAATTTAGATACCCAAATTTGAACCTTTACCTCTCCCGCCCTTTGGGGGCATGCTATGGTTTGGTATAGTTACCACTAATGAATTTTCATTTCGAGTGGATATATCTTTGATTTTCCACTGAGTTGGGACTCTGAGCTTTTTATAACTATAGAACTGTAATTGGACAATGCTGTGTAACATCAGAACAGGTGTGGCACGTTTTATTGACTCATCAGAACAAGGTCCTCTTGACTTATAAGAGATTTTAATAAATGCAAATGTCTTATAAAGTCTAGTGCCAGTTGGCAGCACAGCATGCGATTCAACTTTGCATCAATAAACCCACCTCGTCCTAGTTTTGCTGATTGCTGCAAAATATCCAGGTGTTTTTGAAGGATTACAAGTGAGAAGTGTTTAAAAGACCTAAGTCGTTTGAAGAAATCTGCTTCTGCCTGCAGAGTGGCTCTTAACATGCTATTGGTACAATAAATGCAAAATACTGGAGTCAGCACAACTTCTCAGGAAGTGATTACTGCAAAGATTGCTCAGGCAAATACACGAGCGGGTGTAATGTTCAAAGAGGAGGTGAAAATGCAAATGAAATCAATTTAAGAGTCACTCACCTGTAGCTATCTTCCTGCAACCATGCGGACTGAACTCTTTAAGGTCCTCTGCCTGACTTTTAAGATTCTGAGAGGTATAGGCCCAGAAATCTTGTCCAGCTGCCTTTCTTTCTATGTACCTACTCGCACCCTCCTCTCTCAAGTCCAGGCCCTTGCTGTTGTCCCTAGATTTAGGCTCTGCTGCATGGGGGGTCGCTCCTTTAGAGTAAAAGCTGCATTAACCTGGAACTCCCTTCCGGTTGAAATCCGTCTTTTAGAGGACCTCATGACTTTTCGGAGAGCAATAAAAACCTTTCTGTTTTAGTTGCCCCTAACTGGTTCTATCTTTTCCTGTTGTGTTATGTTACTCCTTGTCTTTGCGCCGGGACGCTCCTTTGCTGGAGTAGCTGCGCGCACAATAAATTATAATAACATAACATAACATAACATCGAAAAATAAATTAAATTAGATGTCCCCCAGTGCTCATGTTCTAACCTCCTTACTCTGTTTTTTAGAGGACAGTAAAACTGCATTCGAGTAGAGAAAATGTAAGGAATTTAAGGTCACCACAACTTGTTATCATTTCCACTGATTGTCACATTCATTTTTTCAATTTTTTTATCCGCAAAAAGCAGGCTCAAATCAACTGAGAACTTACCCCCAGATGCATCAACAACCCATTTTGTGTTTCCTTAATAGCGAAAAATACCAATTCGCTATTAAGGAATAGCAAAATGGAATACATCAAGAAATCACAAAAAAATAGCGATTTCTTAGAATTCCTTAAGTCCGACTCGCAAATTGCGAGTCACAATTAAGGAATACCTCCCCATTCATTCCTATGGGCCTACAGACCCATAGGAATGAATGGGAAGACAATCTCAATTTGTGAATCGCAATTAGCGAATCGCAAATTGAGTTTGCGATTTCAAGGGTGCAGGGGTGTCCAAAGGACACCCCGTTGCACCCCTGAAATTGATCTGTGCACATATGTTGCGCACACACATGCCCTTAGGGAATGTGTGTGCGCAACATGAAACTTTGAAAAATGCATTTTAGAGCATTTTTCAAAGTTTTTGCAAATTACCATGAAGTTGTACTTCATGGTAATTTGCGTGCCCTATTAGAGAATTCGCTATTTTTAAAACTTACATGCATTGCATTTAAGGAATCTCAATTTGAATTTCCTTAAATGCAAATAATCACAATTTAGCAATTTCTCAATTTGCGATTTTTGCATTTGGGATGATGCATCCGAAATGCAAAAATACCGGTCGCAAAGGGGCAGATTCTGAGAATCTGCCCCTTTGCGAGCGGATTTTTGTTTGATGCATCTAGCTGTTAGTTACGGGAAGTTTTTATGTACATTTTCAGCTGGCACTGAAATCATGTGTCATGCCATGTTGTACGAGAAATACTTGATTACTAGGAAAGCATTATTGATTATTAGTAAATGTCCTAAACGAGTAAATACATCACTCATGAGGACCATAGAGTTTCAAATAGATAGCTATCTTGAAACAACTAAAGTTTTTCACTGTGTGATGTTGTATATGATTGTCTTGCACACCCAGCACAAATAAAGGCCTTCTTACGCGAAATGCCCAATATTACGCCATTATCCCATGTCGCGTAACTGAGATGTTGTTCAGGTATAAATGCTATTGCAGGAGCACAAGAACAACCCAAATCATTAGAAAGGGAAGGGCTGCTGATCTCAACATGCACAAACTTGCACGATTTTTTTGCACGAAATGCATCCGACCCAAGGACACATTTCACAATAAAAAATGATTGTAAAGTGCCCAAAGGAATTTCATGCGATTTCGTGAGATTTATCCAAAGCAAATTACCAACAATGTTGCCCTGGCATCTGTCTCCTTGTACAAACTCAACAGACTTTTTTCCTGGCAAGATTTATATATCCAGCTGGAACAGACTTCAACTCCGAGAGTTGAACTTTACCAGAAGATGCATATGTGTCCCCATGAACTGCCCTTCTGTAGTCTAACTACCTAAGAGACCACGGGCCTCATTTATGAGGCCTTGCGTCAGTTTTGCGCTTCCGATGCGTCACTTTTTGTGACGCATCGGCGGCGTAAAACATGCCTCCTGTTGCGCACTATTTACAAAGTGACGCATCTAAGCAGATGCGTCACTTTGTAAACCCCTGCGCTACATTCTACCTGCGTCAGGTATAATGTATGCAGGGGTGGCGTTCCCCCGCAAAAAGCCTCGTAATAGTGACGCAGTGAAATCTATGAGATTTCACTGCATCACTTTTAGGACGCTGTTGCGTCAAAATCTTGCGCCTGCCTCACAGCAGGCGTAAGACTGACGCAAGCCCTTTCACATGGGGCTTGTCCCATGTGAAAGGACACATTGCTGGAGTTGCGTCACTTTTGTGACACACTCCCGCAATGCGTGACTTTTGCGCTTACAGATACGTCAGAAATACTGACGTATCTGTAACTCCTTGCGACATGATGCGTCATACTGTAAATATGACGCATCAATCATGTCGCAAGGAGTGCGCACTGAGAAGTGACGCATCGCTGATTTCTCGCAGCTATGCGTCATTTCTCATAAATGAGGCCCCACAAGGGTATCAGGGCGATACGCTCTTTTAAGCGCAGGCGCGCTCAGGAAGCCTGCTCCCCATAGAGTGAGCATTACCACTTGGTGGATCACAGCGATGCTACAGAACAAACCCATCATGGACAAACGCTAACCCCAATGGTAGCCACAATAAATTCCTCTGTTGTGAGGAACCAGGCAGACCTGGAGTGTCAATGTGCTCAAGGAGTCATAGGTGTTTCCAGGAAACCTTTCATTCCTGGAGTCTGGGTGCTCCAGGATCACGTGGTTTTACAGTAGTACTTCAGTCTCAATGTAAAATGCCAGCATTTGTAAAGCGCACAGTTACCTCCGACGGAAGTGATCCAGCTCTGGGGGCCATCGTGAAGATTAAGCAAGCTACGGTGCTGGGTTAACCTGCCGCTGGAGCTGGGGATCGAACCGTGAACCCTATGGTCTGCGGTCAGGCACCCTGGCCGCTGCCCCACACCTCTTCCATGTCAATGCATTTGAAGTGTCCATAGGAGTGACATTACTCCCCTGCCACTACGATCCTATAACACCACATGAGTTTGTCGCAGCTATCTGTAGTGACCCAGTTTCCGAAGGACTCCGTACCAATAGACACATCTCTGCCATACTCTTAAAACCAGGCAACAGAGTGTAGCCATCTGCCTGGCCTTCATTGTTCCTGGTAGGTACAGTCAGTAATGTCTCCTGGGACACATGGGCCTTCAACAAATTTATTGTAGATATGCACAAGGAACATGGATCTCAAACCATCAGGCCACTAGGTGAAAATGAGGCTACCGACACCAATACGACCCCAAATACTTCCCGAAATAGTAGAGTGGGAAGACCCAGTATACCCTTGGAGGCTAGGCTTGGGTGATTCTACTAATGTCAGGTAAAGTGTGCCAACAAGGGATTTTGTTCAGAAATATGTAGTTACTCAAAACATTCTTAACCCAATTATTCAATAGTTAAAGTTCTCAAATCTTACATCAACGATAAAGTAAAATAAATAACTTGTGCAATTGATTTGGCCAAGTTATTTGATTTACTTAATCGTTGGTTCAAGATTTGAGAACTTTTTGAGTAACTACATATTTCTGAACAAAATCCCTTGTTGGCACACTTTACCAAATACATCCCAGAAGAAACTACAAAGTGATTGTGTTGACTGAGCAATGCAAATACAATGAAAAGGAAATTAAAATGTCTTCTCAAAGGAAAAAAGTGTTTCTAAAGATATTTATTGTAATAAAGAATGAGACCTTGGTATCCTGCTGTTCAGGCTCCGTAAAACCTGAAGAATATTCCAGAATACAAAGGAGGGCCTGCAGTAAGGTGGGCACAGCTAATACATTGCAAATCATCCGCAGCTTTTGGCCAGGTTCATGCTGTAGAAATACCACATACATACTTGCATACATACATCTCTCCTGTTAAATACGGAAGACATATTTAAATAGCAACATTGCTAAACAAAAAACTAATAGCCTTACAGATGCAGAAACAGATAAGCTTCATATGTCAAAATCATGTAAAAGGAAAATTGAATATCAGGGGGAAATCACTTGACACGGTCTTTTTTGCCAAGATGGCAACTTGTGTAGCCTTTTCAAACTCGGCACCCAAGGAACCACCCAACGTGATAGGAAATGCGTGCTGGTGTCAGATTACCAATCTAAACCCAAGCGGCACTTTGGCCAATCTATGTCCAATACCATTTTTACGCACAGTTTGACAGGGATCTGAGCAGGATTCCAAGGTGGTTTCTGAACCATGTTTGATTTGTCCCTCATTGCGCTGCTTACACAATAACTCACCTTCTGATCCACCTGTGTGTTCCTATTAGGCCAACAATGTTGGGATTGGACTATCATTTTTGTTAAGGTTCTCCCAAGATCGCTCTGAAATCTAACTATCCACACGGTTTTGCTGACGCTATGTAGATCACAGTCTAAGTAACTTGACTATGGAGTATTCCAAGGCACTTAATTTAGCCTAAGCATATGTAATATATACAATTCCAAAATTAGATGTCAGAATGACACTGGGCTACAGAAACTCACTATTCAAGTCTCTTATATATAGACAGGAATAAGTGAATAC
The DNA here is from genome assembly GCF_964261635.1 of Lissotriton helveticus. Lineage (NCBI taxonomy): Eukaryota > Metazoa > Chordata > Amphibia > Caudata > Salamandridae > Lissotriton > Lissotriton helveticus. The sequence goes on from NC_136065.1 coordinate 133,507,098, forward strand.
ACTAGGTGATAAAACTCTATACTCCTATTGCTAGCAGACGAAATTGAAATACAATAATCAATTGATCCCTCATCATCCGATAGGTAAAGTAGATCAGAAGACCATAGTCTGTACACCGTATTCATTCTCAGACACCCAAGGACCTAAACATCTTTTGACAAATATTCTTATAAATTGAATTAGCTACAAAGATCATCATCGTTTGAGGATGCACAAAGTCTTAGACAGCTTTCTACAAACTTGCTGTGACATACTTACCTTTTGCAATATCAAGACTTGAAAAAGTTCTTGAATAGAACAAAAAGTGTGGTGGTTGTACTTTAGGACCACTGTATGAAACCCTCGAATAAACAGAATAAAAAGAGAAAAAACACATGAGAATAGGAAGTTAATTACTTTTTTTAATTGCATTAAGTCTTTGCTAATGGGTACTACCTTCTAATTATGGTGTGCTTCTCTACTTAGCTAATATTTAAACTAAATGTCAGGCTGTTGGCTGAGTTGATCTGATCTTTTGGTTTTGTATTGTATCCCTATGCAAACAATGCTCAGTTGATGGTCCACTCGAAGGCAAGGTTGACTCGATACAACAATGATTCAAGTTCTGCTTTGTTGATATATCTGTTTGGGTTCATACAAATGTTTTACAGCTCGATAAAAGCAAGATTGAAGATCTGGAGGTAGACCAGCCAAGGCCCGTGGAGAGAGTTCCGGTGGGGCAGATAGGCGGGGCGGTGAGGGGCGGGGTGGGGGGTGCCAAAAACCGGAATATGGATCATTGGAGGTAAGTAAACAATTTAATTAAAGAATTTCGTAGCGCGCACTGCATAGCATTTTGCGATGCAGGGCGCGCTACGAAATTCGTTTTTAAAATTAAATTGTTTACTTACCTCCAATTATCCATATTCCAGTTTTTAGCACTCCCACCCTGCCTTTCCCCGCCCCGCCTTTCTGCCCCACCGGAACTCCCTCCATGGGCCGCGGCTGAGGTAGACGGACCCACCAGCGGATGGTTAGACCTGTGCATGGCATTCTACTGTGGGTACCACTTCTACCTCTGTAGACTAGGTCAAAAATGTTCTACTGTAGGGGGAGGTACTGGAGACGGATATCCCAATGGACCCGAAGCTCATTCTCCTAGGGATGACAAATGATGTGGACCTGGCCCGCCCTCTGCTGATCTTTTTAGCCCTAGCGCTGGTAGTAGCCAAGAGGGACATAGCCAGGAACTGGGGGGCGCCAAATACCCCCCAATTAGGAGAATGGAGGAGGGGAATGGACCTGTACATGGCGGCCGAGAGGGTTACGTATAAGGCGAGGGGCTGCCCGAAGAAATTTGGCAAAATATGGGGCAAGTGGAGGCACTACCATGGCCTGGATGGAGGACTATAAGGCCTGCCGGATATGTGTGGCCAAGATGTAGACATAAGACAGAGCCGCCCGGGCTCGAGAGACTATGCACTATGAGAGTACCGACCACCGATTACTGCATGTGAATTTGATTATTGGTGGGGAGAACTTCACCTTTGATGGGATGTGTGGGGGGGGGTTGGTGGGGGAAGTGGGGGCTTTTGCTTGACAAAGACATGATTGTACTGTACTTGTTCTCAGGTGTTAAAATAATAATGTTTTAAAAAAAAAAATTTCTACTGTAATTAGATATATGTCCTATACTTGTTTACTAACGTTAAGGGCACTCAAAACAGTATTCCCACTGAAGCAATGTATTCCATTAAAACCACAGTAGTGTGCTCAGCCTACAGCAATTTTAGTTTGATTGTATCTCTCCCTCTGTCTTAAAGCTGCAGAATACTCAAAAGGCAGCTGCTCAACTCGTTCCTAGGATTATAAAGAAGGGACACATTTCTCAACGTCTGCACACACTGTATTGACTCCATGTGTCCAAATGAATTATTTTCAAAAGACCATGCATTTCTCAGAGAGCAATTTAGTCACAAGGTCAACACGTCAACAAATGTGTCCATTGTGTTCCCCTTTATCCTCATCTGCCTTTCTTGTGTTGGTGCCTCTGATGCACAATGTCAGAGCAGAAAATCAATCACTTTCTGCAATTCAAAGGCATGACAAAGACTGCCTCTGTCAACCAGGAATGAATTAAACACCTTAAATGTAGAAAATGTCTAAAACATGATTGCTTACTTACCCTGTCAGATGGGGGTGTTTTATTAATTACTTAATCCTATGTAGCTGTGACCTAAAAAATACAGTTTTTTTTCCTAGCTCAATTATTCTTATTATTAAATCTTATATAGTGCACAGCTACCCAAATAGGGTTTCCCAGCGCTTTAACAACCGGCATGGCAGCATAGACGAGGGCATGATGTACAACTTCTCAGGGACTCGGGAAGGTTATTCAATAGCAGGGGCCCAAATTGGAAAAGGACCACTCACCCATCTGAGCATGTTTGATTCTGGGGGCGTTGTAAAGAAATCGGTTACTCAAACGCAACATGCAAGAAGGCTGGTAAAGAACCACCACCTCTTACAGGTACTGCAAACCAGTGCACTAGTTGGCTTTATGCATGAAGCATAGTACTTTAAAATGGATTCACATGTCTACAGCAGGCCGAAGAAGGTCGCGAAAGAGACCAGACACAGAGGCATGTTTTGGAAGTCGGTACCGAAACGTGACGTCAGAGTTTTGGACCACTTGAAGGTGTCTTATGGCTCCCTTATCTGCCCCCAGATACAGAATGTTGCCATAGTCCAACCTGATAGGATCAGGACCTGCATAACTGTCCTTTAGGCTGAGAAAGGGAGCATCCACATTTTATGACAGAAAAACAGGTCGAGGCTACTTTGGCCCCCTGTGGTTTCATTCACAGACTGGAGTCCAGCCAGAAACCTAGGTTCTTGACCTTGTGGGCTGGTTCATGGAGAGCACCTAGAGTTACAGGCCAATGCTGAGGTCTCCAGAGCAGGGGGTACTTGCACAGCACCATTACCTCAGTCTTATCACCATTTAGTTTTCGGAAGTTGATATTCCTTCACATGAAGACTAGACAAAGGCAGAAGTTCAAATCCCCAGAGTTGTAATCCTGGGCAGATGGCAGCGAGATGATTTGTGTTGTCTGCATAGGGGAACAGCGTGAGTATGCAACTTTCCACTAGGTAAGCTAAATTCAGATAAATATGTTTAATATCATAGGGCTGAGAGCAGATCCCTGTGGGACTCCCAAAGTCAGAGAATGTGGGCTGAGTGCACCACAAAATTAAAGCTGCATACAAACAATATTAAAGTAAGAAAACCAGATAAGAAAATTCCCAAATTGAACAAGTAAGAAGTAACACTTCAAAAAACAACATTACACAAACATGTTTAATATTTTATTAAAGGTATGTGAGATATGTTTTCAAAAAAATTCAGTCTAGGAAGGGCAGAGAAAAAAGAAAGCATCCATATAATTAAATGCTGCAGTGGACTAACACCTGTATGCTATTTCAGGTAAACTGCAATGGTCCAGCGTTTGGATAAACCTTCACAGTTTGTGGCGGTTAAAAGTTTTACAGTAACACTAGAACATCGTTTTGGTTCTCAAATTCCTCTTGGATGCTGTAGCTGGCAAGTATGCCACAAGGTCAGATATTTCTTGATGCCGTGCAATCAGGTTTAGGTTTAATTTGTTTCACTTTTTAATAGCAGTCCCAAGGGGGTGTCATAGAGGGACAGTGCTCGCACCCTGTGGCTGCGACAGTTTGTCTCCACAGGATTTGCTGCACATTATGTTTTTTTGTAAATATTATGAAATCCGCAGGGATTTTTATTTTAAACCTATTTTAAAAAGATTGCATTTTGTACAAGCTCACCCTGCCCTAATGTACTTACAACTGTTAAAATCCGAATGTATACCCCACGTGACCGGCTTTTTAAAAAGCTCAATGAAGTATAGAAAATGTCTGGATACATAGAATTGTAAATCCCCCGAATGATGCTCTTTCCAACGTGCAATAGATGGATTTTAATGCTCTGAAAAATTTGTTTTAACCACTGTATATTTTAACATGTTTTTTAACTTAAAACTTGAAATATATCTGGTCTTATGAACTTTTATGGTTTTGTACAAAAAAAAGTACTTTTGAATTTGATGCCGTGCAGTAGTCTTAAAAAACTCTGAGCTGAGAAAAGCTCTGAGAAAATTGACAAATTTGTTTTGCCGAGGTTGCATCTTTTTGGGGAAATCTTGGTACAATGCCCTGGTCCACTCAAGGTCAAAACATTCTTAACATTCTGGAGGTTCTGGAAAACCTCTTCTTGGTCACTCCCAATGCTTGCAGATAGCTTGGAGAGGCTTTTACAGTCCAAGCCACAGTTAGCAATGACAGCCTGGGTCTACCACTCACTCCAAGCAGGGCTTCAAGCAAGGCCCAGTGCAGTCCACCCCGACTAGTGCACGGGTTCTTCTCCACATTAGGCCTTCTACTTTTTGGCTTTGGAGGCTAACACAAGGCCAGCTTTCCTGCCCATTTGAGCACTTCAAACACCCTTTGATACAAGAAAGAAACAGGACCAGACCACAGTCATTTTTCAGGACAGAGATCAGGCAGAGGACCTCTTCAGTTGGTTAGACCCATGTTTGCCTTCTACTGTAGGTACCACACCTACCCCTGTAGACTCAAAAACCTTGGTGTCATGTTTAACTGTAATTTGACATATGTTCTTTACTTGTTTCCGGACCTTAAAGGCAACCAAAACATTATTCCGGCTGTAGCAATGGATTGTAGTAAAATCGCAGTAGTGAGCCCAGACTACAGCAATTTTAGTTTGTATGTGTATTTAGTGTACTATGTTTAATGGAAGAATACATACTGCTTTTCTTACCAGAGGAATTGTTGGACTGGACAATAATACTGGGGTCACTGTGGGTATTTTTAGTTATGAGCCTGTGCATACCTTGAACTATGTAACCCATGCTACCACGGAGAGTCAGATATATAGTACTTGTCCCAGTTAATCCAAGCCAATAGTAAATTGAGCCCCACCATTGTCGGAGTAATAAAAGAACACAATCCCCACAGTTGGTCCCAGCAACCCCTGGTTGCCACCTGGCCCTCTGCAAGGGGTTCTGACAGCTCCCAAAAAAAAGTTATCTATGGAATCCTGTGGTGTTCACAAACTAGAAGTAAGTCTTAAAATGATTAAGGGCCCACTCACCACTCCAGTTGCCACCAGTCCTCAGAATAAATAAAAGAGATATCAAAATAGGGTAGAGGGGTTAGCCTAACGGCTAAGGCGCTCGACCTCGGACCTGGGGATCTGGGTTCGAGTCTCGGTAACGACGCCAAAAACCCCCTGTGATTCTGGGCAAATCACTTAATCTCCCCGTGCCTAAAAAAATGAAAGTGTGTACTCATGTAACGTAACTGGTGCTATGTAAAGCGCTCTGATAACTGATTCGGTTCGGTTCTAGTTCGCGCTATATAAAACTCTGCGCAAAAAAAAAAAAAGATATCAATAAACTTGGTGAGAGCGGCATACCATCCTAATGCAAACACATTCTGTCTCATCTCAGACAGACATGCACATCAAATATTCAATTCCAACGCATCCCCAACAATGATCAGTTTCTGAGGCGGGGATGTCGGATGGGAAATGTGAAAAAGTGCCAAGAACAAGCACAGTAGCATGTGTCCCGGTCATGCTGATTTCATCAACCTTTCGTTAGATCTACGTGGGAGGAAAACTTCAATAGCTACTGAAGAAAGCGGTGGAAAATATCTGAAGGCAGATAATCCATTCAAGAAAATGTATTTGGACAGATGAGTAAAGTGCAATTCATGTCCTGAAGCTCTGCATACGTTTTAGTGTTTTCTACTCACCCGCTGCCTTTGAATTACAGATCACGTTGTTTGCGAAGAGGAGTTCAAATATGCCATGTTGGCGCTCAACTGTGTCTGCCCAGCAACGTCAACCCTCATCACTCTGTTGGTTCATACTTCCCGTGGACAGTGAGTATGCTGTGGTCATCCATCCTTCCAGATGTATTCGGTTTGTGATTGTACAGCCATAGAGATGTGTTGGGACTATCTGGTGAGGTCTGACTGGTAATGGAAAAGTCACCTTCATCTGTAGATCAACTGTCTAAATGTGCATTTTTGTTTGATATGTGGTAGTTCAGACTAGAATGGAAAGGTTTGGTATTGTGTGAACATGTTGATGTTGGTGTTAAATGGGGTTGTGTAGCAATGTGTGTGCATCAGACAGTGACATAGAGCATCATCAATATTCTACAACAGGCTTTGGTGCAAACATCTCCTCAGTTTGTGTACAAAAGATCAGGTTTAGCAGCATCTGTGTATACTAAGTCAGTGTATTGTAGTTACAAGCAGATAGAAAGATGTCCCCACTGTGTACTGACTGTTGTCATGCTCAGGACCCTGGTTAATCTGAGATCTCCAGCTAACACAACTGGATTATTACCCCCAAAATGCTCATGGAATCACATTACACAAGACAACAGGAATATGTTCACCAGCAGTCACAAGTTAACCCATGTCACTGAAATTCTGCACCACTCTGCACAATCTGTCCTTGAGGTGATCAAACACATACATGGATCCAGGATTTTGGGAGCACTCTGCACCCTGGCATAAGGCTACAGTCACCGTGTTCACAGCGTTGTCTTTTGACTCTACTGTCACTTACTGCAAGTGACTGGGTTGCACTAGAATTGCTGCAATAGCTGCTGTGTTGCTCGTTTAAACTTCAGTGATGACTTTGTAAAGGTTATACCAGGTAAAGGTACCTCTGCTGGAAGTCTCAAATTGATGTATGAGACATCTGGGAGAGGAATTTTAATTGGGGTTAGAATTAGTCATGTCAGTGTATTGTTCGAATTTACAGCTTGTAAACAACATACATTGCACATATTTTGCGTAAGCCAGACAGGCTGATAAGCGAATATATCAAATCTTTAATTTGACATTTAGTTAAATCTTGTTAAACAAAATGTGTGAATCCCAGTGGCGAATGTAGCATCATCCATTTAAAACAAGACATTCTGAGGCTGGCAATAGGGTTGTAAGAAGGAGTGAATGATTTATTGTTGTGTTCTACAATAATTCCTACATAATCAACGCCCGATTACCGTGGGTTGTATAATTTTGTATGGGGTTCCTGTGGCAGGCGAGTCTGCAAAATTGAGGTCAGGGAAATCTGGTTGGGGAACGTGGGGACATATTATCAACAAATAGCGATATTTATCGCTAAGTAGGCTTAGCGGCAATATTTTTATCATCGTGCATCACCGTTTTTTATCGCTGAGATAACTTGCTATTAGCAAGGTTTATCTCAAAAGCGATCAAAAAATCCAGGCGATAGCAGCGAAATGCGTGAATATCGCTGAGAATACAGCGATATTCACACATTAGCGACGAAATGCTCTTAGCCATGTTATCCACCTCCCATTGGATAACATGGCTAAGAACTGGTCTGGGTAGGTGGTAGTATTTGGAGATATTCGCGCTTAGCGCAAATATTTCCATCGCTACGCCTGCCTTGCTAATAGGTGATAGCGTCGTTATCAACTGCTTTCAGTCGCTAACGGGTTGGGTACACCCACTTTTCATGTCATTAGCGATAAATATCGGTGACATGCAAAGCGGGCCCCAAACCGGTCGCTATCACCTACAAGCTGTCGCTAACTGCTGTTAGCGACCACTTGTGAATAGGGCAATAGAATTATCGCCGCTTAGCGGCCGAAAACGGACGCTAACGCGGAGATTTTCGCCTATCGCCCTCCTTGGTAATATGCCCCTGCGTTCGGCTCTAAGGGGTTCTATATAATTAACTCCACTTGGTGCAGGAGGGTGCTCATAGGTGTGACCTGCCTCTATTGCTTTTAGTGGGCCAATGTGACGTCATTGATTGGCAAGCCAACAAGGGGATGGTTTGAAAATTATCAATTCAGGAGTAAGTATAAGTGGTTAGTCCCAAAATGGCGACACATACAATTAAACTAGAGGCAGAAATGCCAAATAAATGACCATGGGAATTAATCAGAAAGATAACAAGCCTACACAACATCAGTTTTAAAAAAATTGTCTATATTATTTTGACTTACCTAAAATAATGCAGAATATCGGTCACATGAAAAGAACATCAACAACGCTGCATACATTAATCCTATACATAAAGATTCATCCCAAGATGTTTTTACAAAACCATAGATCAATGTATGTGGTGTCCACTCCCTTTGTGCACAGAATCAGTCGATTGAAGGCATCAATTATTCTGGAGATCCAGAGAATAATTTGTGAGAAGTGGCGCAAGTGTCTGCATTTCGGTCTCCAATGTCAGTAGTACGCACACCATCCTCAAGACAATATATTTTAGGGACATTCAAGTTGACCAAAAAGATAAACTAATCACATTTTTAATTGTATTCTAACCTGGCTTGTACATTATTAATATTATGTGCTAATTAGCTGTCCAAGGAAAAGGATAGTTCAGGAAGATGCATTGACAATTAAAGATGGTTTTTAAATATTTTAAGCTCCACAGACTTAATCGATATGCCGCATTTGGCTAGTATTGTGCGTCTCGGCAAAGTAGGAAGATGTATTGACAATTAAAGAGTTTTTAATTTTCTGATTCAACCTTGGTTCTCTCAGCACTTTAAATGTTAAAATCTTTCAAAATGTTTCTTTCCGATAACTAGGGTTTTGGAGTAAATTATATGATGCATGTGTTAATAATGCGTTTCTTAATGCTTGTGCAAATGTCTGTATTTCTTAATGTGAAAGATCTGAACGTCTCAAATTCATTTTCAAGAAATGCTGAAATGCTCTATTCTATTGCACTCATATACCTTTGTCATATGTAGGACAAAGTTGCCCTGTCACACATTATTCGGATATTGAAAGTCACCAAGGAGTGCCCTGCCCATATAGAGGAACGAGGATGAACGTCAAATTCTTTTATAAAGCCCTACAGCTTTAAGGTGACTTGCAATGTCATCATCATAAATAACTTTATTCGATTCGAAAAGAATCATAAAAGTATACATTTTAAACATACAAATTCACAAATGGTATTTCATATCCAAAGATTGAAACACGAAAAACACAGAGTATCAAAAGCACATTATCAATAAACATTATATTCTGTATGAAACATTCTTAAAAATCATTCAAATAGGTCTAAAGATAAAAATAACGTTAAAAAAAGAGGAAACAATTTATAATAGTCTATTACTCCAGACTTCCGAACATCTTCAAGATCGGTTATACCCCCGGGAATATCTAAAAAAACTTCTTTTAGACATAATCTAACAAATATAAAGTGTACTGTGCAATTTCAGACTACAATATTGCATATATAAGTTGGTTAGCCTCTCACACCAACCAACTTAATTTTACAAACTTTGGTTATTTCCTTGAAATCCAAACAAACAAATGTAAAGTGTTCTGTACATTATCAAACTACAACATCTCATGTATAGGTGGGTTAGCCTCTCACTCTATCCCACTTATTTTTGTAAGGCCGTAGCCTAACCTTAGTGCAATTTAACTAAATGTAATCATATGAATTATCAGTTCCATGAATTTCAATGCTGATGATGATGACTTGCAATGTCTTTTCAACATATGTCAAAGGGCATTTGATTCCTTATAATATATGGTCATGCCATCACTTTTTCCACAGACCAGTTGATTCCCTGGTGTCTTGCTCATTTGTTTTCCAAGAAGGTGGATTTTCAATTGGACGAGGTGGTCTCCCACCTCTACAAATTATAACACTAATTTGAGCGGGTGAACCTTGAAGTCACAAAATTAACCTGAGCTCAGCCTCAAGATAGCTATGGTACAGAGCAGACAGGCATAATTTAGGGAAATGTGGAAAGTATTTATGCAATACCAAAACAGAAGCAAAGTCAAAACCATCAATCAATCAACAGTATTTGTATAGCGCGCTACTCACCCAGTAGGGTCTCAAGGCGCTGGGAGGAGGGGTTCGTTACTGCTCAAAAAGCCAGGTCTTGAGTTGTTTCCTGAAGGAGAGGTGGTCCTGGGTCAGCCGTAGGTGGATGGGGAGGGAGTTCCATGTCTTGGCCGCCAGGTAGGAGAAGGATCTTCCTCCCGTGGCGGCTCTGCGAATGCGTGGTACGGTGGCCGATCGTAGCTGGCGGGTGGGTGTGTAGAAAGTGAGGCAGTTGTTGAGGTACTTCGGGCCCATGTCGTGGAGAGCCTTGAACAACAAACACCAAACAATAAAAATTCCAAACCAAAGTCCGAAATTGTAGTCAATTTTAATTAATGAAATGCCACCAAAATACCAAAGAGAAATCAATCTTTAAAGTTTCAAGTAAAAACAGGTCTAAAAAGCATTAGGCACCGATGATACTCCTTGGAATCAGCAGACCAGGACCTAGAACACCGGCCAGTTACACCAAGCAGGTTCATCTGGGTCAAAGATTTAATCTTCTGGCTTTTTTTCTGGAGCTCAAAATCCTACAGGGGGGGAAACCTGAAACTTAATCCAAGGACAGTGCATCAAAATTGGATGTCTTTCCTGCAAGGTCTCCTGACAGCTCTGTAGGTCTTGGAAGTCCAAAATGTTTTTGAAATCCCACCTTCTCAGGTTTGTGGAGCAGTTCTTTGGATCCACCTCCAAGTGCCCCAGATATCAGGAACAGCACTTAGGGGCTCAACTCACTCCAGCAGAGACCACGAGCAAGGTTTCAGTTCAGCTGGTACTTGCCATCTGGTAACTTCAGGAAAAAGGCCTCTCGATACTTGTTATGTCTCTGTGGCAATACAGGAGACCAACTGACCCTTAGATTCCACTTCTTTGTCCTGGTTCCAAGAGGGAGCAGGTCTAGTCTTCAGGGCTCCTTTCAGGTCACAGACAGCAGGCCCAATCCTCTTCTGTTCTTCTGCTGATCCAGAAAGTGTTCGGAGGGTGCCTTGGGGTGCCACATTTATGTATGGCACCAGCTAGTGGGTGGGGAATGATTCCTTCCCCTCTCACCAGTGGAGTTACACTTTCTGGGAATACCCCACCCACTTTTGCAACAGCTCCTGTTTTCTCTACTGCAAACATCCCAGGGTGTGCCTTACTTCTAAACTTTAGGATGGAGAAACCCTTTCCTCCCACGGGCAGAGCCTCTGTGTCCACCCAAAGGTGTGGCAAGGAAAATTAGCAGTCCCCTCTTGTCTGATCACTCAAAGCCAGTTCTGGGGTAGCTCCCCCCTGCCACTGGGGGTTCTGTCAGCCTGACCGGGGGGTTGCAAAGGGTTGCCTTCTTTAGATCTCACCTTGCATACTTGTAGAAGAGCAGTCCCCTTTACAAGTCAAGTAGGTTACTGGGCCTACCTTAACTGTTCTTCTTGCAGGGGGAAGAAAAATGCCTCCCCACACCCAGGCCATTGTCTGTGGGACCAGTATTCACACCTCATTAGGGCCAAGTACTTGGTAGACCATCTGTCAATAGGCTAATACGCCCACTGGAGGTTCGGGTAGGTAAAAGCTAACTTTCTATAAGTTACTTTTCGTAATTAGTTATTACAAATCTGAATTTACCATTAAATTGAAGTTTTACTAAATATTAAAAATAAACCTTGAATTACTTTTGTAGCCATTTATTGACAAAACAAATAGAATACAGTTTATAATCTGTACCTTGACATTCTCTAGGATTCATCTACAGCCCTTCCAGTGACAATAGCTTTTGGGCCTAGTCACCGGAGAAACACATCAATTTTATTTTTTTACATTTTTCACTTTTAAAATATCAGGTACCCTGCCTTGTGAGAAACAAGGAGGAATTTGAGGGGGGCACATTATTATTTAAAAGTCGGGTTTCCTGCCTGTCAAAAAGGGCTAAATTACAGGTGTGACAGTAGGTTTTAAACTACTGCAGTCAGGCTACACATAGTAGCCCTGAAGCCATGTTTTCCAAGTCCACTCTGTGGATGGCAAAATAGATGTTGCAGTCCAGAGGTGGAATTTAATTGCAAGGCCCTGAGTGCTTTTACTAAACTATATACTAGGGTCTTGTAGGCAAGTTAAAAAATTCAAGTTGTGGCACGCCTTTTTAAAAATGTTTAAAAAGGGTAAAGTGGAGAGTTAAAAAACCAGCAAACCTAGGGTCGGAAAAAGGCGAATATTTTGAGAGATCATACAGAAAAGGCAGATACCCTATACATATGAAAGAGATAGTAAGGTTAGTAATTTGGTGCCAAAAACATATTACAATCAGTTTGATATAATTTCGATTGAAAAAATGCTGTGGCATATAATATATAAAAACATGATGAGTTTCTATTTGTTCTATAATGATTCGTAGTTGTGCCCTAAAACAAATATGTTAGCAAATATATCTCCTTTCAGCTCATCATTGTTGATTTTTGAAAAAAATTGATCAGCAAAGGGAAAATCCATTTATTTTTTGTTTAAACACAGCTATACTGGTGGTCTGGGACCTGCCTTTCTCCTTAGCTGCTGATTGTGTCAGCATGCATTATGACATCCCAAAACAACTATAATAACATATTACAGTTGAGAAGCTACATTTTCTAGAGCTATCACAATTCGCCTTCAATAAGAAAATTAAAGATAGACATTTATAAAGGGAGTGTAGGTTCCCATATATTATTGTTATTAAAATATGTAAACCCACAACACATTTCCATAATCCGCAGGTGCAATTCCTCTTTATTCCCTCCTAACACCTGTGTACCTTAATCTCATGTAACTCAATACTTAAGGGCACAAGTACAACTTTTTGTTTATGGTTGTGCGTTAAAGAAAAAAATCCAAAGCTCTTTTTAATACTATTTTATTGGATTGGCCTCTGTTTACAGAGACTATTTCGCTACAAGCTATGGCTCTTTGTATAAGGCCGTCTCTCCTTTTCTTTGCTATTAGCCACAATAATTTTATAAAAACATATATGTGGGTTACATCATAATAATTGACCTTCCAGATAATCATCACATTTCATAATGGCTTCTTTTTCTTCATTTAAAAATATAAATATTCTTATTGCTCTCATAACCAAGAGCCAAATCGCTTTAGATAAAAAGTTTGCCTTGACAGTGTGGGCACCACATAACAAACAGAAGCTTGTCATTAAGTTGGACCTGTCTGTAAACCTACTGATCTGTAGTAACCACTAGGAGAGTACTGGGGCGTTTGACCTTTGTCACATGTGAACTAGGCTGGTGGAGTCATGTGTAGGACATGGATGATCACCAGTGGTGACGCGATTGAGTCTTCTCCACTAAGAAGCTTCTGTGGATTTGAATCAAAGCATGGGATGCTTTCCCCAGAGTATTACATCTCTGTTTCCTTACATTGTAGGGAGGGACAGCAGTCGCCAGAGCAATGGCAGAGAATGTACGGCCGCTGTTCGGGCAATGAAGTCTACCACATCCGCATGGGCGACAGCAAGTTCTTCAAGGAGCACGAAGGGAAGAGCTTCACCTACGCTGCCTTCCACGCACACAAAAAGTGAGTTTCCAAAGTCTCAGCCCAAAACTCAGGGTCCTGCATTATGGTTGACTATGTTGTGTTGTCATTGATTTATATTAGCAAAACGTCTTTCCCTAAAGCTTACTGTTTACAGAAAATTGAGCAGTATAGCCTTTCTTTGGGAGCAGGCTGGACATGGCTGATGTTGTGACTCTTTTACACAGTATGATTGTACAGATCAGCACTTATCTTGATACATTTCATAACATTGTTTTAGCAACCACATAGTGTGACTTGCACGGGGATCAGTTACACACTCAAGGGTCACACTCCGTGGACAAAGTGCAAACGTAGTGTGACACTATGGCCTTTGTTGGCAAAAATCAACAGGGATCAAAGTGATGAATCAGTAGAATGGGCTGGATTTAACATGGCAGCAATATTTTCTGAGAGGTAGTCCATCCACAGGCTTGACAAATATCACAGTGAGATGATAGCACTCTGTGATGTCATATGCTCATTTTTTCTTATACCCCACCACTCACAATCCAGCAAGTGCGCAATAATCCTCACGCAAGCACACCATTTGCCACTCTCCACTATCACCATCTGAGCAGTGGGAATGGGATTCTGTTCATCTCTTCTTTGCATTCAGTCTACCCCATGACTGTGTTTGTAAGTGGTCCTTTCTCACCTTTTGCCTTCATGCCACAAAAAGGTTTATAACGCAATACATGGATTGGTGAAGGGCTTTGGAGATATGACATTAATCGGCGTCCAGCAAGATGTGTTCCTGCTTCTCCTGTATACCTCCCTCTTTACCATTGAACTTGACTACCCAGATAAAGTGTTCATAGAATCTTTCTAGACTAGGCTTTACGTCGAAGGCGGTCAGGCAATTAGTCTTTAGAAGGCAAATAGAGATTTGTTACTCCCAGAAGTTCTCACCCAATTCAGCATCTCATTGCCCTTCATAAATTGTCACATTTCTGGTTACGTAGTAGTCTTGGTTACTGCCAGAGCATACCTCAAGTCGTAGTATACATAATTCCCCAGGGGGGATAGCCCTGGCACACATGTAGCACCAGCGATATCGTGTGAGGGAATTTGCTCACTTACATGGGGTGCGGCCCTTAGCAAATGAGAGAATCACATTGCCTCTGCGCTCTATTAAGAACTGGGGTGCAGAGTTGTCCAACTCCTAGTTCTAGCATGAAAGTAACTTTGAAACCATTCTCTACTGCATTCCACTAGTCACTCACCTCACAAACTCGCATTCAGAATCAGATTCCACTTTTGAAGTCACTCAGACTTTCAGATCCAGTGTGACACATTTTCAGTGCCCATGCAAGGACATGGTCAGTAATTTGGCTGCCGCCCCCTCCCTATGACCACACCAACCCCCCGGACACAAGGACATTAAACATGGTTATCTTTGGAAGGCGGGGGGTCGCAAGACCCCCCGGCCGTATTTATTAAGATATAAAACAATACATTTTTAATTGTACGATAAGCAGTTTATACAAAATTCAGCAGGACATTAGATACATGATTGTCAACAAGTGTGAGAGACTATCCTTAACAAAAACTCTAATACAGATTATTTCCTAACCGAATCTAACATCCTCATCTGAAATTTAGTATACTAACATTTCTGGCCATTTGGCAAGGTCACTAACCGGTGTCAGGTCCTACTAGCTACGCCTCACCACAAGATGTGCGCATGCGCAGCCGGGCCCGGTAATTACCCGGTCCACGCCGTGAACTCCATTTACCCACTTGAGGAGGGCCCTTACTCAGCGCCATCTGTTGACGTCATAAGTATGCGCGCGCGGGGTGGCTACCAGCCTAAGGAAAGCGTGACTCCTCCAACCCGCGCCCCTTTGAAGCACCAGTTACCTTGCCCCTGAAGTTCTAGGAAGGGCCAATGGCCCCTCCCCCTGGGCAGGAACCTCCATAGGATGATGCCCGCCCCCCTCAGACCTTAAAATAGCTGCTCACCGGTCATGACCTTACCGCATGCCCCATACCTAATAAATACGACGACCTATGGGAAAAAATTCTAAAGGACAGCTACCCTGACTAAGTAAAACATCACGCACAACACCGTAAAGCTAAAAAACGGGGAAAAAAGGCCTAAATACCAATGCAACCAATAACATAATACAGTACCATTAACTAAAAGGGGAAAAAAGGCCTAGCAGAAAGCATAACAAGCAAAATACAAAACCAAAACAGTTTACTAAGCATAGGAAAATTGGCCTAACAAACATTACATCAAATTACCGACTGAATTAGACTAATAATGCATACAACACCGCATTGTTCCAGGGATGGTGGGTGGGGAAACAAGAAGCCCCGAGCGCGGGGCACCACCGGTGTGGGGGGAGCGTCCAGGCAACAAGGAGTCCCCTGGGCGCTCCCCGCTTCTTTATCCTCCCCTACAGCCCGCCCCCCCCGACCCGGATGTCGCTCAATGCCATCCGGGTCAGGGAGGGGGCCCGCCAATCGGTGGTAGGGCGCCCCTGAGGACACGCCCCACCACCGAGAGGCCTTGGTGGAGGGGAGCGGTCGCCACACCGCCATGCGGGCGGGGGGGCCAAGAGCCCCCCCTTTTCACATGGTCAGTGATTGGCTGCCGCCCCCTCCCTATGACCACACCAACCCCCCGGACACAAGGACATTAAACATGGTTATCTTTGGAAGGTAGGGGGTCGCAAGACCCCCCGGCCGTATTTATTAAGATATAAAACAATACATTTTTAATTGTATGATAAGCAGTTTATACAAAATTCAGCAGGACATTAGATACATGATTGTCAACAAGTGTGAGAGACTATCCTTAACAAAAACTCTAATACAGATTGTTTCCTAACCGAATCTAACATCCTCATCTGAAATTTAGTATACTAACATTTCTGGCCATATGGCAAGGTCGCTAACCGGTGTCAGGTCCTACTAGCTGCGCCTCACCACAAGATGTGCGCATGCGCCGCTGGGCCCGGTAATTACCCGGTCCACGCCGTGAACTCCATATACCCACTTAAGGAGGGCCCTTACTCAGCGCCATCTGTTGACGTCATAAGTATGCGCGCACGGGTGGCTACCAGCCTAAGGAAAGCGTGACTCCTCCAACCTGCGCCCCTTTGAAGCACCAGTTACCTTGCCCCTGAAGTTCTAGGAAGGGCCAATGGCCCCTCCCCCTGGGCGGGAACCTCCATAGGATGATGCCTGCCCCCTCAGACCTTAAAATAGCTGCTCACCGGTCATGACCTTACCGCCACAGGCCAGCATTGTTAACCGACGATCTGGCCTGCCCCAGCCTATCCCTAAACTCGGACTGACTTACTTAGCAAATCCCTCTAACCACGCCCAGAGATTATTAGACCACAGGACATTCCCTGCCTCAGTCAAGTGTACCCCATCCCCCAGATAGAACTGCTTGCCCCAGATACATCCGTGTGGAATCGTCTGCAACCGGGGGGCTCGGAATAGTTTGTCCAACTGCGTGTTGATCCTCTTTACCGAGTGATTCAACGCCCTTACAGAGTCCCCCCCTCGCCACTGCCACCGAGGGATAAGTTGCGACCATACTACAGTGCAGCCCGGGCAAATCCTAGTTACCCACCCAGCAGGGGAGATGATTTCCTCAATAAGGATGCGCCTCCCTAGTCTGGCCAAATCATTCTCCCCCAGGTGAAGTATCACCACTGACGGGGGCGGGCTGCTGCGCTAAGAGTCCCTGGAAGAAGCTCCTAAACTGGCTGAGGCACAGACCCCCTCTACCGAAAAAGGAGATATGAAACCCTTTCTGCGCGGCCCTCTTCTTCCGGTCTCCTGAAAGAAAAACATGTTCAGCACGCCTCACATAAGAGTGGCCCACAATCCAAGTCACCAATTTCATGTGTCCCTCCTGTTGCTTGTGCTGCGATGGTGTTGATCGTTGACGCCCGCCGGCGAGTTCCTCCCCTGCGTCACAGGTTTGAGAAGCTGCAAAAAACCAGAAAGACACCAGGCGTGAGCACCATCCTATCACAACAAGTCAACTCGCACATATCGTTTGTAACATTCCGACGACCATCTCCCTATTCTCTTTACATTCTCAACCGGGAGACCCCTTGCTACTGCTTCAGTTGCTGCCCCAATCCTAAATGAGTGAGTGCCAAATTCCTTGGGGTCAAAACCTGCCTGTCTGACCGTCAGCTCCAAGACTCGCCTAAACTGGTACCTGGTCAATGGTGTGCCATCGGCGTGACACAACAGTGCACCCCCCGACGTGCCCCCTCGCTGCCTGTGGAGGAACTCCACGTGGGAAACTGGGCAGCAAGGGTTGGCCCGTGCCCGGTGGAGCACTATGGTGTGACCCCGAGACTCCTGGTCAGTTTTTGACCTCTGAATTGTCACCCACATAGTATCCTCTCTGATCTTTACAAAAGTCCGCTGCAGGCCGCCCAACTTATCCCCTTTTGACCCTGCGACTAATTCACCAATTCTCAGAGCCCCATAGAAGGCCAGGGAAAATGCAGCCTTAAACAGAAGTACCTCCCACTCGGAGCTACAGACACTGTGAAGCGCTCCCAATAAGGCTGTCAGCCGAGCTAGCCCAATGGGCCTTCTTCCATCTGGTGCGTGACCTTGTAGACGGCGCCAACCCCTCAAAGCCTTGCGCACCATAAAGTTGTTAGTAGGATCCCGCATGCCCTTAGCCTGCGCGAAGAAGGATACCGCTGCCCTATGTCTGCTCGCCGCCGCCACTGAGCGCCCTTCCCTGTGCATTGATTCTAAGTAGGCCGCAAAGCTGTCCTCCTGCGCCCACCTAGCCTCCCAATCCAGCCCCAAGAAAGCCCGGTAAGACAAAAACGCCCCTTCGTAAGCTGTCTTGGTCCTGGGGGCTAAGCTTGCAACCACAAGGTCCTGTAGTCTGGGGCACCAATCTGCCAAAGTACTGCCGGGAAGTGGGCTGGTGAGGGGTCTGCTGCAGGAAGATGCTCCCTGAATACCTGCATTTTAAAGCGAGAAAGGGAATCAGCTGCATTGTTGAGGATTCCTGGGACATGCTTGGCTCTGAAAAACACATTCCATTTTAAGCACTGTAACACAATCTCCTTTATCAGGCGCAGTATGAAGGGACAGCGTGCCCCCTGTTGATTTATACATTCCACAACTGTCATGTTATCCGACCAGAACACCACTGATTGGTTACTTAGGTGTTCCGGCCAGACCTTCAAGGCCACCCATATTGGGAAGAGTTCCAGGAAGCCAATATTGGCGGTCAGACCCCACGCTTTCCATTCCTCCGGCCACCGCTGGGCGACCCACTTGGACCCCAGGATGGCGCCGAAGCCCACACTACCAGCAGCGTCAGTCCATAAACCCAACTCTGCTGATGTGGCGGGAGGACCGGGCCACACTATCCTGCCATTAAAATCCGCCAGGAATGCCATCCATATATGCATATCCTGGCGAACCTCAGATGACAGCCTCGTGCGGTGATGTTTCTCCCGTAGTCCTCTCATAGCTTGTGCAATGGAGCGTGAGAATGGGCGTGCCATTGGGATAACCCGCAGAGCAAAATTCAGTTGCCCCACTACTTCCTGCAGCTGTTGCAAGGACACTTTGTCTTTGCGTAGGCATTGACAAAGCGCTGCTCTAAATCTAGACACTTTGTCCCTGGGCAACCTGAAGCATCCCTCCACCGAGTCAATTTCGATACCAAGGCATTCCAAGCAGGTGGACGGGCCGACCGTCTTCCCTGGCGCTAGCGGGACCCCAAAAGCCCGCATGAGCACGCAAAATTCCTGCAATGCCCAGGCACACTCCTGAGAGCCCGCCGCACCTAAGAAAAGGAAATCGTCCAGGTAATGCATGACCTGCTGGTGGCCCGTCGCCTGTCTCATGACCCACTCTAGAAACGAGCTAAACGTCTCAAAGTAAGCACATGAAATGGAACAGCCCATGGGCATGCATTTGTCCATGTAAAACTTGCCTTCGAAATTGAAACCTAGGAGGTGGTGATCTAAAGGATGGACTGGGAGGAGGCGGAAAGCAGATTCTATGTCGGATTTTGCCATCAGTGCCCCTGGCCCCAGAGCTCGCAATAAATCAACAGCCTGGTCAAATGAGGCATATTTTACACTACAAATCCCCTCATCAATCGCATCATTCAAGGATGCTCCTCTTGGTGCCGACAGGTTGTGAATCAGTCTAAACTCGCCTCTCTCTTTTTTAGGTACTACACCCAGCGGTGAACACACAAAATTGGGGACGGGCACCTCTTGGAAGGGGCCCGCTATCCTGCCCAGTGACAGTTCCTTGCTAATCTTCGCACCCACCACTTCAGGGTTATGCTTTACTGACAGTTGGTTCCTGCAAGGTGCGCTACCTGTGTACCCCACCGCCGGGATCCTAAAACCTTGTGAGAAACCTTCCTGAAGGAGAGTGGCCGCTGCATGGTCCGGGTATCTATTCAACCATGGGATCATTGCCAAAACGTCTATCGGTGTGGGAGGGCCCGAATCGTCTGCACTACTCTGGCTTCCCCCTTCCCCTCTGACTGTGGTTGCCTTGCTTGGACCTGCAAGTTGTCTCGGGGTGGGATGGGTGACCACAGACTGCACATGCATGTCTAAATCTACAGGTGCCCTGGGCCCTTGTGCAGGAGCGCTTATTAAAGTCCCAGCATACCCCTTTTCTCTCCGACCCCCCCCTATTCTTCCCCGGGACCTCACTCCCCTGGGCTGACCGAAAGGGCTGTTGGGGTCTGGCGGAGAACACCCTGACTGCATTTGCGGCCTGGGATGGGGCTGTGTCCCCTGAGAACTGCTTATGCCAAGACATAGTCTACTCTGTCCCATGCCAGTGATGAGTCAAATTCCTTTGCTTTCCTGAAATTAACATCATACTCCTTCCACGCATCCCCAGTGTATTGATCGCTCCACCCCACAATCCTGCTCTGGTAGCAAGCCATTGCTGCCTGCACATTAGGGGGGCGTTCGGCCATGATAGCCGTAAGGACTGAAAAGGCCCTGATCCTATTCTTCAAAGTCTCATCTACCCTTAACCTGGAGCACTGTGCCCTCCATTCACTCGGATGCATCCATTCCTTCAGTAACTTGGCCTGCTCCATTTCCCTATTGTCTAGCAACAATGAGAAAATGTAAACATACTTTCCCGCCCAAATCAACTCCTTCACTGCCTGTGACACATGTTGTGCCAAATTTTCACTCCTGGATGGCACTGAGCCGTCCCCCCAAGAGAGGCAAAGCCACCTCCTTACCATTGACGGGCACCTGAACCGGTAAGCCATCGTCTCCCTTCGGTTGGGCGGGACTGGAACCTGTAAGTGAAGAAGATGAGGGCACCGCAATATTGTCAGCCGCAGTTGCAGCTTTAATCTTTTCTACCAACTTCGCCGCTTCTGCCGCATGATCTGACGAGGCAGGAAACACACCACCCTTTTGCAACCAAGGTAATAAGGCGGCTATCTGAGATACCAACTCAACAGGGACCGGGTCCAGGTTGCCAACTGGCACATCTGGGACCCCAAGGGGCATGTCCGGTGGCGCTGGCGCGATAGCCAAGGGAGCGGGTGTCGGCGGCACCATCGGGACCGGTAGCGGTACCACAGGCGCGGGGTTAATCCCCGCAGGAGGGGGTGACGGCGTCATGACCGGCACCGGTGTCGCGGGCACAGGAACAACTGGCAGAGGTGCCAGAGGAACCGATACCGCAGGTACGGGTGTATTCGGGACCGGCACTAGAGGCACGAGGGCTGGGGCACTGTACCTCGGCTTCTTGGCCCTAGATCTCTTTGGTGGGGTAACAAAATCCCCCCTCGGCAAAGGTGCCGCTCTCTGCCGTATGGGCCTGCCTGATGGGCCTGGCGGATCAGCAAACCTCTCATTCATGCGGGCCTCCAATTCATCAACTTTCCCCAACCTCTTATTAATTTCGCTCATCTCACGCATCATGGCGTGCATCATGACCTCCATGCTGGGCCCTCCTTTACCACCCTTTGCCCCCGGCATGATTGCGCCCCCTGCCCTACACTCTGTGTCACGACTTAAGCGACCGTGTACTTTGTACCTTCACCAGCTGGAGGATGCACAGTGGGCTACAAGCACCATGCAACGGTAACCACAATGCCCCGGCTTGTCCGGTTTGTCAGGGGTGAGTAAACCTAATGTAGACCCACCCGGCGGTCACCAGAAGCGATGAAATGCAAGCCCCCCGCTCTCCCCTTACCGCTCAAATCCTGCGTCGAGTGTGGCCACGTCCGCCGTCCCCTACTCCGGGATCACTGTGTGCAAGATGCTGCGTCTTGTATTTGTGAACACATACAATTGCGATTGTCTGTAACAGAAAAACAGGATTAATCTCTGGGGGTGGCCAACTCAAACAGTCGCTGGAAATAAACTGGAGATAATATCACATGGGTGAAGATATATCAAAAACTCTTGCTGACCACTCCTGTGCCGACCCGGCTGTTTTCCTAAACCCAACCCTTATGCTACACCTGGCTGTCCAACAATTATACCACAGCACCCCTTGCAATCACAACATACTGCTAGAGAAAATGGTATTCTCCCCCCAAGTCTTCTCCCCCAAGCCTACCCTAGTCGGCCTTGTTCCACCCCCCCTCCGAAGAGAAAGAACAGCTCTCCAATGGCTACCTAGCACGACCAGTTCACCTGCCCGTTTCCTGAGCGGGAAAGGCGAGGGTTACTCGTGCATCCCGATCCGGGTAAATGGTCCCGACCTTCTCTCGTTGTGCCTGCTCGAGCGGCAGCTGCAAGCTGCGCTTATTCTTCCCCGCCCGCGCCAACCCCGGCAAATACCTTATTTGCAGAAGCCCGGAAAGAAGCACAAAAGCGGCGCTTTCCTTTAGCGGCGGTTTCCTTTGCCAAACCGCTCGTCGAAAGCGTCTGCTACCCGCTGGCTGCTGCAGTCGATCGCCTGGGGGATCCGGACACCGCGCGCACAAGCGGCGCTTTCCTTTAGCGGCGGTTTCCTTTGCCAAACCGCTCGTCGAAAGCGTCTGCTCCCCGCTGGCTGCTGCAGTCGATCGCCTGGGGGATCTGGACACCGCGCGCCGCTCTCCGCGTTGCACCTTAAAAATAAATCGAAAATGTTAATAAAACAAGAAGCCCCGAGCGCGGGGCACCACCGGTGTGGGGGGAGCGTCCAGGCAACAAGGAGTCCCCTGGGCGCTCCCCGCTTCTTTATCCTCCCCTATAGCCCGCCCCCCCCGACCCAGATGTCGCTCAACGCCATCCGGGTCAGGGAGGGCGCCCGCCAATCGGTGGTAGGGCGCGCCCCTGAGGACACGCCCCACCACCGAGAGGTCTTGGTGGAGGGGAGCGGTCGCCACACCGCCATGCGGGCGGGGGGCCAAGAGCCCCCCCTTTTCATTTTCAGGACTCATGAAAAAGGCTATGCTGCTTTTGGGTTGTCCTTTTCTTCCTCTCTATAGGAATCTTTTGATACCATTTGACACTCGTAGTCATTTCTGGTGGTGTCATATTGCAGAACAATGGTCCTGCATATTTCCCTTCCTCTTTAATCCTGTGTCTGTGGTCAAGAAGCTTTTTAATGGAGTGGTCACTTCTTTGTGCATTATTGCCCTCTACTTCATACATTAGAGTACGCTTCTTAGAAAACAACTTCCACAGTAATGTCTGAGACGTTTGTGTAATTTGTTTTTGTGTAAATACCTATATCCAAAATACGCTTGATTGCGCAAAAAGCAAGTTTGTAATTTTGTTTCTATATTATTGTTTCAAATGTTGCATTTCAATTATTGGCAAAACAAATTACAGCCACTTGTACTCTGTTGTACGTGTACATTCATGCAAAATTTGTACTATGCATTGCACTATTTGCAGAAAATGTTTACAGCAAATTATGTGTAATACATAAGTGGAGTAAAGGTGCAATTTCAGGAATTTTGCTTAGTAAGCTTAACATAAAATTCTTGAAATTAGGCGAATTACCCTAGCATCATTTAAATTTTGACCAGACCTTAAAATAATCTGCATTTTAAATATTAGTAGTATCTGTGTCATCTCAGTACAAGAAACTGTAGCCTACTTCTGCATTGATCACATTCTCTGATGCTTTGAAAAGGGTCTCCACTTCACACACCAATCTAAAGTTCACACTAGCAGACATGATGCTCACAAATTAATCTCCTTTTTAAATTCACATTTTTGATTACTGTGATTTTGGAATTGGTCACATGATGCATATCTTGGTAAGTCTTTCTGTACTGATAAAGGTAATTGCCACACTGGAAGAAATGTTACTGACTGAATGTATAATTTTCATGCAAAGGAGAAGAGTGGAGTTATTTAGGGTTTGGCATACCAAAGCCACAATGAAAAATGAGGATATCACAGATTGCACACTGTTGGAGCCTCTGCCAGATTGGCTCAAACATTGCAATTGATGGTGGCCCATCAGACACAGCAGCCCAGTCTTTTGTATTTCTGGAGGGCAACCCTAGTTATGGTGGTCCTGATGCAGATTTTCCATTCCTTGGTCATTGCAGCAGAGTAGATCTAGGTAGAGAACAATTCATGAATGGTCCCTTCATCTAAAGGAAATTCAATCAATCAATCAATCAATCAAAACATTTGTAAAGTGCACTACTCACCCATGAGGGTCTCACGGCACTGGGCGGGGTGAGGTGCTGCTACTGCTCGAATAGCCAGGTCTTGAGTAGCCTCCTGAAGGTTAGTAGGTCCTAGGTCTGCCGTAGGAGGATGGGGAGGGTGTTCCAGGTCTTGGCGGCGACTTGGGAGAACGATCTGCCGCCGGTGATAGCTCTTTAGATGCGGGGGACGGTGGCGAGGGTGAGGTCAGCGTAGCAGAGCCGGCAGTTCGGGGTGTAGAAGGTAAGTCATCAGTTCAGTTATGCCGGTCCGGTGTTGTGGAGTGCCTTGTGAGCATTGGTGAGGAGCTTGAAGGTGATTCTCTTGTTGACGGGAAGCCAGTGCAGGTCTCTCAGGTGGGGTGTGATGTGGCTGTGGTGAGGGATGTCGCGGATCAGGCGTGCAGAGGCTTTCTGTATGCTTTGAAGTCGTTTCAGGAGTTTGGCCGAGGTTTCTGCGTAGAGGGTGTTTCCGTAGTCCAGCCTGCTGCTGACGAGGGCCTAGGTGACCGTTCTTTTTCTTCCAGTGGGAAACCACCTGTAGATCTTGTGGAGCATGCGGAGGGTGTTGAAGCAGGAGGATGAGACAGCGTTTACTTACTTGAACATCGAGAGTGTTGAGTCGAGGATGAACCCCAGTTTGCGTGCATGGTCGGTGGGTGTTGGTGCTGCTTCCAGTGCGGTCGGCCACCAGGAGTCGTCCCATGCTGAGGGGGTGGAGCTGAGGATGTGGACCTCCATCTTGTCTGAGTTCAGCTTCAGACGGCTGTTCTGCATCCACTCGGCGACGGCCTTCATTCCTTCGTGGAGGTTGGTTTTGGCAAGGAGGGGGTCCTTGGTGAGGGAGAGGATCAGCTGAGGTGTCGTCGGCATAAGAGATGATGTTGAGGTCGTGCAGTCGGGTGACATGGGCGAGGGGTGCCAGGTCAACATCAGACACTCCCCTGAACAATGTCGGGCTGAGGGATGATCCATGGGGTGCGCCACAGATGATCTCGGAGGTTATGGACCTAAAAGGGGGAGGCGGACGCTCTGGGTTCAGCAGCCGAGTCTTTTGTATTTCTGGAGGTCAACCCTAGTTATGGTGGTCCTGATGCAGATTTTCCATTCCTTGGTCCTTGCGGCAGAGTGGACCTAGGTAGAGAACAATTCATGAATGGTCCCACTTGTATGTAGAATATTCCCTTCATCTAAAGGAAATTCACTTAATCAATCAATCAATCAGAACATTTGTGAAGTGCACTACTCACCCGTGAGGGTCTCACGGCACTGGGCGGGGTGAGGTGCTGCTACTGCTCAAATAGCCAGGTCTTGAGTAGCCTCCTGAAGGTTAGTAGGTCCTGGGTCTGCCGTAGGAGGATGGGGAGGGTGTTCCTGGTCTTGGCGGCGAGGTGGGAGAACGATCTGCCGCCGGTGGTCGCTCTTCAGATGCGGGGGACAGTGGCAAGGGCAAGGTCAGCGTAGCAGAGCTGGCGGTTTGGGGTGAAGAAGGTGAGCCATCAGTTCAGTAATGCCAGTCCGGTGTTGTGGAGTGCCTTGTGAGCATTGGTGAGGAGCTTGAAGGTGATTCTCTTGTTGACGGGAAGCCAGTGCAGGTCTCTCAGGTGGGGTGTGATGTGGCTGTGGTGAGGGATGTCGAGGATCAGGCGTGCAGAGGCTTTCTGTATGCATTGAAGTAGTTTCAGGAGTTTGGCCGAGGCTCCTGCGTAGAGAGTGTTTCCGTAGTCCAGCCTGCCGCTGACGAGGGCCTGGGTGACTGTTCTTCTTCTTCCAGTGGGAAACCACCTGTAGATCTTGTGGAGCATGCGGAGGGTGTTGAAGCAGGAGGATGAGACGCCGTTGACTTGCTTGGTCATTGAGAGTGTTGAGTCGTGGATAAACCCCAGTTTGCATGCATGGCGGTGGGTGTTGGTGCTGCTTCCAGTGCGGTCGGCCACCAGGAGTTGCCCCAGGCAGAGGGGGTGGAGCTGAGGATGAGGACCTCCATCTTGTCTGAGTTCAGCTTCAGACGGCTGTTATACATCCACTGGGCGACGGCCTTCATTCCTTCGTGGAGGTTGGTTTTGGCAGTGAGGGGGTCCTTGGTGAGGGAGAGGATCAGCTGGGGTGTCGTTGGCGTAAGAGATGATGTTGAGGTCATGCAGTCGGCCGACGTGGGCGAGCAGTGCCAGGTCAACATTAGACACTCCCCTGAACAATGTCGGGCTGAGGGATGATCCATGGGGTGCGCCGCAGATGATCTCGGAGGTTACGGACCGGAAAGGGGGAGACCGACGCTCTGTGTTCTGCTGGAGAGGAAGGAGGTGATCCATTCCAGAACCTTGTCTTGGATCCCTGCCTTGTGGAGGCGTGTGCATAGGGTCCAGTGACAGACAGTGTTGAAGGCGGCTGATAGGTCCAGGAGGATGAGGGCAGCGGTTTCGCCATTGTCCAGCAGGGCCCTGATGTCATCGGTAGCGGCGATGAGGGCAGTTTCGGTACTGTGGTTGCTGCAGGACCCGGACTGGGACAGGTCCAGGATGTTGTTCTCCTTGAGGTAGCGGGTCAGTTGTCCATTGACGGCCTTCTCGATGACCTTCGCCGGGAATGGGAGCAGGGAGATGGGCCGTAAGTTCTTGAGGTCCTTCGGATCCGCCTTGGGTTTCTTGAGTAAGGCGTTGATCTTGGCATGCTTCCAGCCCTCCAGGAAGGTCGTCGTCTCAAAGGAAATGTTGATGGCTTTGCAGAGATGGGGTGCTATGGTGGCGCTAGCTTTGTTGAGGATTTGGTGTTGGCATGGGTCTGATGGAGAGCCGGAGTGAAGGGTGTTCATGATTTTGATGGTGTCGTCGTCGTTTATGTTGGTCCAGGTGAGCAGGGGATCGATGCGGGTGGTGGCCATGGGGTCTGAGGTGTCGGTAGCTGTCGGGGCGGCCCGGTTGTTGAAGCTGTCGTGGATGTCTGGAATCTTGCGATGGAAGAAGGTGACAAGGGTGTCGCACAGGTCTTGCGATGGTGGGTTCGGCGGAAAGGCTTCGGGCGAGGGTGGTGTTTAGCTGGTCTACGTTGACTTTGCTCCAGCTGCGGTAGGGGATCTGTTGAGTGTGGTGGTGGGTTTCCGGAAGGTGAAGTGAATGCAGTGATGGTCGGTCCAGTGGAGTTCGGTGGTGTGGTTGAAGGTGACGTGGGAGCTTGCGGAGAAGATGGGATCAAGCGTGTGGGTGGCGGAGTTGGTGGGCGTTGTGCCGAGCTGTCTGAGTTCGAGGTTGGCGAGTTTGTCAATCAGGGTGGTGGAGTTGGTGTCATTGTTGTTCTCGAGGTGGAAAATTGAATTATTGTTTCTTTCAACAAAACCCAAACTTTGGTTGGAACCTCTGCAACCCCAGAGGAACAGGAGGACCGGACCACCTGATAGAATCTACCTGACATCTTCACTCATCTTGTTACTATGCGCAGATTAAAGTATGTCACTTTCTAATAAAGTTGTAGTTCAGAATGTGCGGTAAGATGCAGAAAGAATTTCACTTTTGAGTAATGAACCAAAACTGTGCCAAAAATAAACAAGCTGCTATATAGGACTCTTTCCTATTGTGACTGTTCATTGTCATTAGGTACTGACCTTGACGATGCAGTGGTGGTTGATATGGTGGATGCAATTCTTTTTTAGGTAAATCTTTCAACATGATAGTGTGACCGTCCTACCTGGCTTTCATTTTTCTGAGAACCTTCACAAATCTTTTAGAAATTGAACCCCATTTGTGTCCCAATATGTCTCAAAATCAATGTTTTTGATACACTACTCATATTTTTCCGCTTTCTCGTGTGGGGTTCAAAAACAATGAAACAAAAATGTATCCCTAGGTTTCTTGTTTGTAATAGTGGAATGGATTTTAGCAGGATCAATCTAGCAAGATTTGATGTCTAGGATATGAAATCCAAAGCTTGTTTGCCATAGTCACCGTTTTCTATTGTCTTTGTACATGGCCTTGAATGTGGATTTTACATTTTTGGATTTAGGTATGGAGTATGCTTGATAGGTGCAAGGAGGGAAGACAATAAGAGCATTCTCCTAAACCCTGGGCCCAGGCACATCATGGCGGCTTCAGACACCTGCTTCTATATCAACATCACCAAAGAGGAGAACTCAGCTTTCATATTCAAGCAGGAGGAGAAGCAGAAGAAGAAGGGTTTTTCAGGCAGTGGACTGTACGATGGGCCGTCGAGGCTACCTGTACACAGTATTATTGCAAGCATGGGTAAGTCAAAGTATAACCCATTCCTTTGACATGTTGGCCTACTCGTACAACTTACTTCATTGCATGGCTTGTTACGTGACTCGGGTTGCAGAGACGAAAATTAGAATAATTTGGTGTGACACTGGTAATGGGAATGGTGACGTGTTAGGACATCTTCCTAAAAATTACCTGATGCGCTTTTCATTCTATTCAGTTGCACATATAAGGCCTCATTTATATCCTGCTGCACTGCCCTGCAGCAAAAGAAAAGGGCGGGAATGTGCTCTATCTAATGAGATACTGCATATTTCTGTCCTTTTCCCCTGAACCGGCGCGAAATAGGCTGCCATACGCTAACGCAGGCACCTTTGCACCATGGCGCACAAAAACAATCACAATAGGCTTCTGAAGCACACATTGAAAAAGGAAAATCAAGGAGAAATAAATATATTTCTCCTGGGTTGTGCCTCCCTTAAGCATCCCCTGGTTAGTTGAAAGTTTTTGGCACTGCCTTCAGATTTACGATTTCTCGTAAATCTGGTGTAGTATCAAAATGCCATGGATGTTGCTGGGAATTCCCCCAGCAACACCCATTGCACGCTCCTTTAACGCAGAAAGCAGCGTTGAAGGGGACATATTTATGAGGCAGCATTAAGCCATAAAAACCGACTTAGTGCTACCTCGTAAAAAAAAAAATATGGAGTAGACTCCTGCGCCACGGAACATAACAAAAAGTGGCGTTCCGACGGTGCAAAGGTCCTCATAAATTAGGCCCAGAGTGTGAAATGATTTTTATGCAAAAAACTTTTTTACTGATGTTTGAGATCTGAAAACTCTGGTAAAAATAAATTGCAATAAATAATGCTGAAAAAGTAGTTCTTTCTGAAAAAACTATGTACTGTAAAAAGTCACATTTATCGACAAAATTATCTTGCAAAAAAAGGTTTTTAGATGCTTTTGTTTTGGGATGTTTGCACAACTTTGCAGCCTTTGGGAAGCAATAAGTTTGTAAGCTTGATTCATTTTGGCCGGGTGAAATGTAAATTTGTCCCAACTTAGGGTCTCTTAGCATGTGTTTGGGCTCAACTATACCTCTTTATTTTCTTACGTACATACTGTTGTGTTTTAATGATATATTTCACTGGTTATAGTTTATTCAAATCATTGTGTATTGTTGTGAACGTTAAGTTGCAGCGTGCCAAAGGCAAGCCCCTCTGCACCTATCTGAACTTGGACTGCGCTCAGCACCAGTCCCCCTGCTTTTTAGGTCTCGGCCTGCATAGGCTACGCTTGCGCAGTCTCGCTGGTGACATTTTATGTTTCTAGACTATGGGGCTTAAACCCGCCCCTCTTCTCCATTGGCTGGCTTCCTAAACGGAGGCCAGGCATTGGAGAAGAGGTTTGTCGTTCCATTTAAGCCCCGTCTTTTTCGGATTGAGGGGTGTGTTTTTTAGTTTCTTTCTCTCCTCTTCCCATTGGCTGGAATTTTACATTCCAGCCAATGGGAAGAGGAGAGAAAGAAAAACACGCCCCCAGTCTGAAAATCCCGGGGCGTTTTGGAGATCCTTTTCTGGCCTGCGAGTGGAGAGGGCGGTGCAGCGACTGCTGGCTCCGACAGAGTGACCCGTCTGACAGTAACACTCCTAACAGTAACACTCACTGACTGCTGCTGGTTATAGGAGCTCTGCAGATGTTACGCTTGTGCCTCCCAGCTACTCCTCTGGCGGACTGACCTGCAGGTGACCTCTCTCGTGCTGCTCCTAATACCACTCATTGTGGTTGTACTGTTGCTTGTGTTAGTCTGATGCGGTGCGGCATGATTTCTCTTCCCCAGCTCTTTTCCTGTTTCTTTATTCCTGTGTTGTTTTCCTCTCTTTCCTTTGTGCGCAAGCCCCGCCCAATCACTGCTGCTGCTGTCACATGCATCACAGGGACAGCGAGTCCTCCTCTCCTCTCAGGCCCGGCTAGGAATCGTGACTGGTAGTCTGTGGTTCCGATGCCGGAAGTGGAAGAAATTAGGCGTGTCCTGTGACACGCGCCACAGCATGACGGCATGTCACCCACAGGTGGATGTTTTGCCGCATGTTCTATTTTGTTTTAACTTTATAATCGTACAGTCCATTTAGAAACCAACATAAATTCTGAGAAGCTGGCCAAATACGACATTAACACTCCACCTGAACATTCAACCCAGTAATGGGCTATTTTATCGGTAATGTTCATATTTTTCAGGTAGTTAATGAACACCGCGTTCACACTGACGTGTGTTGTTTAGGCACAGTGCTACTAGTGCTTCTGTTCTGGGGTAGATTTTTTTTTCAGCATATCAAGTTACGCTTTTTTGGAACGATAATAATATAAAGATGGATTCTTTAAAAACCAGACATGCCCGGCTAACCTTTGCGCTAGCTTTCTTTACTGTGATTGGTCGCCGTTGCTGGCAGTCCGAAGGACAGAGCAGGTGAACGCATTCTTGCATCAGAAACTCCGGTCTTGTTACAAACTCAACCTCTCTTCCAGTCAGAAGTAAGGGAAGTGTTATTTCTCTCCTTGTTGCCCTGCTGACAACACAAAGCCCCTGGAAGGATGCAACCTGCAAATTTGGAACAAGGGATAATCATGCTAAGGCACTGTAAAAAGGACTTATACTGTGCCTTCGTGCCCGACTGCTGCCCAGTCTGTGGGTAGAGTGCCGTAGGTTCCCAAAGGCTGGAAGACGCACCCGTGAGAATCCCAAGTCCCTTTCTCAACGGCCACCGAGAAAAGTTTTCCTTTCTATTAAAACTGACCGAAGGGACATTTCTTAGGTAATTCTGCCTTCTGTGTTTGATTTTTATTTCCACACCTTGTTAAATCCCTAGAGGATAGGAAGTTGCATGGCAGTACTTTCTATACCTTAACAAAAGTATGACTGTGAATCGTTTCCGTTTCTGCATTGTGTGTGTAAATATTTACTGTTGTGCCCCTGTGTCGAAAACGGCACCGCATGTTCTTCATATTGTAAATAGCTCTCCCCGTTATTCTTGTGCAAGGCAGACCTGGCCATAAGACAACCAGGAAGTGCCCGATAGGTTGAGGTGACTTGTTAGAATCTGGACCATTATTTGGGTTGTCTGTGGGCCAGTTTTATGGTGTGCTGGGCAGGTTTTTACATAGATTTCCCTGATATTAAAAACATTGTCTGCACCAAGCTCAAGTCAGTGCAGCCTTCAGTATCTTACAAAACACTTATACAGAGTTTCTTTGCAAGTTCAAAACAATTTGGAAACAGGGGCCACTTTTTAGGTCTCGGCTAGCGTAGGCTGCGCTCTGTGTGTGTGGCTCTGTGTGTGTGTGTGTGTGTGTGTGTGTGTGTGTGGCTCTGTGTGTGTGGGGGTGGCTCTGTGTGTGTGGCTCTGTGTGTGTGGCTCTGTGTGTATGGCTGTGTGTGTGGCTCTGTGTCTGTGTGTGTGGCTCTGTGTCTGTGTGTGTGTGTCTGTGTGTGTGTGTGACTCTGTGTGTGTGTGGCTCTGTGTGTGTGTGGCTCTGTGTGTGTGTCTGTGTGTGTGTGTGTGTGTGTGTGTGGCTCTCTGTGTGTGGCTCTCTGTGTGTGTCAGTGTGTGTGTGTGTGTGGTTCTGTGTGTGTTTGTGTGGCTCTATGTGTGTGTGGCTCTGTGTGTGTGTGTGGCTGTGTGTGTGTGTGTGTGTTGCTCTGTGTGTGTGTCTGTGTGTGTGTGTGTGTGTGTGTGTGGCTCTCTGTGTGTGTGGCTCTCTGTGTGTGTCAGTGTGTGTGTGTGTGTGGTTCTGTGTGTGTTTGTGTGGCTCTATGTGTGTGTGGCTCTGTGTGTGTGTGTGGCTGTGTGTGTGTGTGTGTGTTGCTCTGTGTGTGTGTGTGTGTGTGGCTCTGTGTGTGGCTATGTGTGTGTGTGTGTGGCTCTGTGTGTGTGTGTGTGTTGGGCTCTGTGTGTGTGTGTTGGGCTCTGTGTGTGTGTGTTGGGCTGTGTGTGTGTGTGTTGGGCTCTGTGTGTGTGTTGGGCTCTGTGTGTGTGTTGGGCTCTGTGTGTGTGTTTTGGGCTCTGCATGTGTGTGTTGGGCTCTCTATGTGTGTGTTGGGCTCTCTATGTGTGTGCTAATACTCTCTACTACTCACCTATTGCCATTGTAAATGACAATACAATTTATTTATGTTTAAAAAAAAACAAAAAATGAAAAAAATGCCATTTGCAATGCCAATAGCTCTAACTTTAACAAAGA
The DNA here is from genome assembly GCF_964261635.1 of Lissotriton helveticus. Classification (NCBI taxonomy): domain Eukaryota; kingdom Metazoa; phylum Chordata; class Amphibia; order Caudata; family Salamandridae; genus Lissotriton; species Lissotriton helveticus. Next base: position 133,539,631 of record NC_136065.1, read on the forward strand.
CGAGACCATTGCATTGTAAATGCTTGTTTTGTGTGGAGAGTGTCTGCATGATTCGAGTTCCGAGCTACATGCTTATATTAGTAAGGGTAAGCTCCCAGATTGTATTTGCTATCATTTCTTTCCCCGTTTATGTCCTTACAACTCTCTTGTCCTGCTTGTAACACCCCATTACCAAGGTTGCTTCTAGAAACATATACTTATATCACCTTCCCGAAGCCCGCCGTTAATGCTAAATCACTAAAAAAGAGTATTAAGCTTTAAATTGTGCACTTATTAATTCCAGATCTCTAGTAAAGCATAGAACAGAATGTGCTGCGTTCATAGTCAGCCAGCATTTGGAAATATTGTTTGTAACCAAGACATGGACGGATGCTGCTTCAGGTCCTGATCTGATATAACCCAAACCCACCCCTCCCTGCGGCTTTGTTTTATTACTCACTTGATAGATCTATAAAAAGAGGATGAGGCCAGGCTATTATGTTTTGCAAATCCTTTTCTACTTCTTTCTGCGTCGCTCCCTCTTGGGTCTTTGAAGCCTTGTTCTTCTGCATCCAATTTACTCAGCATCATTGTTTCAAAGGGATCTCAGTATATCATCCCCCAGGCCCAAGGACTCCATTTATCATCAGTGTGGATCCTCTTTTGGAAGATGGGCTTTATACAAGCAATTTCATTATGTTGGGCAATTTTATCTTCAATCTGGAAGCGGTGACAGACCTGTATTCTGTGTGATTCGTTGACGCATTAGACAGTTTAGGGTTATCTCAACTGGTGCAAGGACCCACACATGAAGCGGGCCACATGCTTAAAGGCAGATTTTCTATTCACTCTCTTCTCAATTTTCGTGGTCTGACCATTTTGCTGTTTTATTTAACTTGGCCTTTGCATCCAGTCCATTTGCTATTAACACTCTTATAATTGAAGATTAGATATTGGAATAAAATTGATTCTTTTGTTTTTCAGAAGAATCTTGTGTCCTCACAGCCTGTATACCTGGATGATATGTAAACAGCTAGGGCACAGCAGTAGCACCATAAACTAATAAACACTCTTGCCATTTTTATTCACCCTCAGTGCCATGCAACTGTGCAAACCTTAAAAAACAGAAATACTTTTGTAATTGGCAAGAGCGCCTGTGGCAGAAAGCGGTTGATAAGTTAGAGAAAGATCATTATAAAAGGGATGTATGACATTACAAGGCATGCTTTTACATCGCATGCTTTTACATCGCATGCTTTTACAACGCGGTTTTTACAACACATACCATTACAACGCATAGTGCTTTTAGGCGCTGGATAGTGAATTGTTTAATTTACTATTCCAACTCCAGTCCCCGTGGATGGTAGGGAAGGTGTTGGATAGTACATTAAACCTATTCCCTATCCTAGAGCGCCCCCCAGCGCAATGCATTGTAATGGTTTGCGTTGTAAAAGTTGCGTTATAAAGGCACTGCGTGGTAAAAGTTGCGTTGTAAAGGTTGTTTACCTTACAAAAGCTGCCTTTCTTCTTATAAACCCCTATTAGTGAAGGAAAAAGATTGAGGGCCAGATGTAGGTAAATATCATTCACCGACTCTAAAATACCGAATTTAACCGATTCGGTATTTTAGAATCGGTAAGTGATATGTAGCTAATGATTCGGTAAATTTTACTGAATCGGTAGAATTCGGTGAATACCAATTCGGTATTTACCGATTGGTATTCCCCATTCATTCCTATGGGCCTGGAGGCCCATAGGAATGAATGAGAATTACCGATTTGGTAAATACCGAATCGGTAATAGGGGTAGACCTACAAGGGTGGCAGGGTGTCACATTGACACCCTGTTGCACCCCTGTATAGTGCATGGGTGCACATGTGGCACACACACATGCCCTGTATGTCTGCCACATGGCACAGTTGAAAAAATCACAAAATTTATTTTTTTAATGTTTTCGATATTTACCACCAACTTATAGTTGGTGGTAAATACCGAATCCTTAATGCACATATTCACTCTTAATTGTGCTTGCTACATATCATCTACCAATTCGGTAAATACCGAATCGGTAACATCCGATTCGGTATTTACCGATTCGTATTTACTGAATCGGTATTTTTTGGCCTCCTACATCACAAATTCCCAATACCGGTCGGTAATGCCCGAAATTCGGTAATTTCAGCCGTTACCGACCGATATTGGGCGACCTACATCTGGCCCTGAGAGAGGTACTCACTGTTCTAAAGAATTTTTCACTATGGTAAGGAAACTAACTACATCTTGTATGATCAACATCCCTAGCAATCAGTCATTGTGCGATAGTATTGCTAAACATTTTCAGAACAAAGTGGAGCAGATTTTCTTTGACATCTACTGCCCTAGAATGAATTCACCTGTAGTCTCTTCCCAAGTCATTTATCATCTGGTGCTGACAGTCCAACATCCTCAGCTCACTTTCTCTAAAGGTGCCTGTCTTTCCTCAGGCTAGGTTACAGACCTTATCCTCTCAGCCAAGCCGAGCTCTCCTTTGGACTTGGGCTCCGTTTCTGTGGTGAAAATGGTCCTTGAACTAGTGGCCAATAATCTTATCACATTCTTGAACACCATGTTTAATACTGGAGGTTTTCCCAAGTTCTGGAAGGTAGCTTCAATTCTTCCTCTACTTAAGAAGCCTAGTCTCAACCCTAATGATCTAAACAATTTTCGACCCATACCCCAACTTCCTATGCCAGCTAAAGTGGCAGAAACAATGATAAATAGCCAACTTTCTTCAGAATAACTGTTTTTTAGACAACACCCAATACAGCTTCAGATATGGCCATAGCACTGAATCCACGCTTATTAAATCTGCTGAAGAAATCAGAGAGACATTAGACTCTGGAGGCAAGGCTGCCTTAATCTTATTGGATCTCTCTTTAGCCTTCAATACGGTCCACCATGATCTTCTGTTGAACCGTCTAGCCTCCATTGGAATTCAGAGGGTAGCGCTCACTTTGTGGGGCTTCTGCCTGTCATTCAGGAAACAGTTTGTGGCACTAGATTCCTTAGTCTCTGAGCATTTTCTCTCCTGTGTGGGATTCCACAGGGCTCTTCAATCAGCTCGACCCTATGTAATGCATATGTCTCAATTTTGACACCTATAATTAAATCTTTTGGTTTCCCCTTGACCTCGTATGCAGATGACATACAAATTGTTGTGTCGGTTACAAATCAGGACATTAACATGGGTAGGAACTTTCATGGCTGTATGCTGGCCATCAATTCAAGGATGAGCAACAATTGCTTAAATTTGAACTCTGATAAAACAGAGGGTATTGTATTTGACAATAATCCCACCTTCTGGTCTCCATCCTGGTGGCTTGTCGAACTGGGCTCTTTGCTCATTCACATTAGGAAAGTCAAAAACCTAGGAGTGCTAATGGATAATAATCTTTCTTTTGGTGACCAGGTCAACTCTAAGGGTGGGTGGGGAACTCCACTCCGACAGCTGAGTTTACAGAGTTTTTCCAACTCCGCAATCCACTGGGAGTGCGAAGTTGGCAAAAACACTTCTGAGTTTTCCCCCTGCCTCGCACTCCTAAATGCCAGCCCCTGCCCGAGTCCTCCTCACCTGGATCTCAGCGAGGCGTTGTCTGTGCACGAGCTGCCTCCTTGGTGCAGGAGGATTTTCTTCTCCTTCAGTCTTGACTCCTGAGCTGTGAAAGCAAAACCCCTTCCTGCAGGACTTGCAAGAACTGTGCATGCGCACGTGTGCCTCTCCATTCTCCGTGTGCGCACATGCGCAGTCCTCGCGAGTCTAGCAGGAAGGGGTTTCCATTTTACAGCTGCCAGCACTTGAAGAAGAATCTTGCACCGAGGAGGCAGCCCAGAGTCAGTAAGGACTCGGAGTCTAGGAAATGCCGCCGGCAGAGGTAAATTGAGGTCTGGCGTAGGGCGGAGCGGAGAATTCCACTGAGTTTTTAGGCAACACCGCAGAATTCAGCGTAGTGCCCCTCTGCCAACTTCAGCCACCCTTAGGCAAATCCTTGACAACTTCTACTTTTTATATTCTAAGGATGGTCAAAAAGATATTAAAATGAATTCCTTCTGAATCCCAAGAAACAGTGGTGTCCTCTCTTATCCTATCAAGACTGGACTACTGTAACAGTCTGTATCTTAACAAATGCAGCAGCAGCATCTTAATAAGCTACAGAATGCCCCTTCCAGACTTTTTTCTTAAAAGCCATAATTCTGCTCTGTTAAAGCAGAAATCAAGGAACTTCACTAGCTTCACTTGAGGAATAGGATTACGTTTAAATCTCTGTGCATGGCATTCAAGGTCTTCACAACATCGCCCTGTTCATCATAGACAGAAGCTCAAGTGGTACATACCCAATAGAACTCTTCGTTCAGCGGTTGCAAGAAAATTGGTTGTCCCCAGATTTAAACAATCTAATTGGGGTGGAAGAAATTTCACCATTGGTACAGCTAAGACATGAAATGATCTACGGGCCCGATTCACAGAACTAACTTAAGACAAAATCCTAAACTTACTACTCTTGGTATTCACACAAGGCATTTAGTAGTAGTAAAGTTAGGATGTTGTCTTAAGTCTGTCTTAAGTCTGTCTTAAGTCTGTCTTAAGTTAGTCTGTCTTAAGTCTGTCTTAAGTCTGTCTTAAGTCTGTCTTAAGTCTGTCTTAAGTCTGTCTTAAGTCTGTCTTAAGACTGTCTTAAGACTGTCTTAAGACTGTCTTGAGACTGTCTAAAGTCAAACTTAAGACAAAATCCTAACTTTACTACTACTAAATGCCTTCTGGGAATACCAAAAGTGGTAGAACAGACTTAAGACAGACTTAAGACAGACTTAAGACAGACTTAAGACAGACTTAGGACAGACTTAGGACAGACTTAGGACAGACTTAGGACAGACTTAGGACAGACTTAAGACAGACTTAAGACAGACTTAGGACAGACTTAGGACAGACTTAGGACAGACTTAGGACAGACTTAGGACAGACTTAGGACAGACTTAGGACAGACTTAGGACAGACTTAGGACAGACTTAGGACAGACTTAGGACAGACTTAGGACAGACTTAGGACAGACTTAGGACAGACTTAGGACAGACTTAGGACAGACTTAGGACAGACTTAGGACAGACTTAAGATAAAATCCCAGTTTTACTACTACTAAATACCTTCTGCGAATACCAAAAGTAGTAAGTTTAGGATTTTGTCTTAAGTTAGTTCTGTGAATCGGGCCCTACCTCTCTTCATTCATTTCTGGTCTGCTCTCTTTCAGGAAAAAAATGGAAATCATTGCTGTTTAACAACTAGGCCGTTTGCTGACCTGCATCCTGATTTCATTAGAACTAGCGCCCCGACTCCTCTGGGTATCAGTGGCTGTATAAGATGGCTTAACATTAACATTCACATCAAGAAACCACCTGGAAGCAGATGAAAGTACAGGTGCACAAGTGAGGTAGAATAGATTTCCGTATGTAATGTAAGTCATTGAGAGGCCTGCACTATGGCGGCAGACTTCTGTTTTGCATGTGTGATCTGAGTAACTGTTGCCCCTACGATCAGGTCAATGTTGTAACACAAAGCAACACAAAAAGATGATGGATGGAATGTTGAAGATTGTCAGAAATTCACCCCCTGTCACAGATCTGGGTTAAATACATTGTTCCTTTGCTCACCATGCCACCCAAGGTTTGACCCAGCCATATACAAATCAGTCTTGACCCTGCTCCCCATGGGGACAATTCCAGTCCGAGCTGCCAGGCCAATCCCTCCGTCAACCGAAAAACAAGCATTCAGTCCATCAATTGTTCTTCTTGTAACACAAAGCAACCATCTTACAATTTGGTTTGCTATGCATGAACTACACTATTTCAAAGTAGAGCACTAAGAAGACGTATCTCACAGCACTACGCTCTCCTGGATGAACCGATCATTGAGTTTGACATCTCACCACATATGCATGGTGTCCATTCTTTGTACTATGGTACAAACAGCATTTTGATGAATGATAATTTTATTACCAATGATATAAAACCTTTTTTGTTTCTAATGTAGAATGATTTCCATGTAATTTACTGTTAAAAATCATTGCCATTTGCTAATTTATTGCATCAAACGTCATTGTCCCTCTTAGGGAAATAGTGACTTGAGCTCCCCAATAAAATTTATTTTCTTATGTTGATAATAATAAAGCATAAAATCTACCAAATAATAGAACCTCGTTATTTATTCATGGACTATCACCAAGACAATTTGCACCTCTATGTGAAATCCTCCTTTCACACAAAGAGCAAGTGCCCACTACTAGGTGACCATCATTTTTAAATTCTAAGTTCCAAAGAATAAACCTTGGTGCCCTATTTTGCCCATGTGTTATCGTCTTCATTACTACAATATGGGGTTAGCACAAGAAAATGGTACAAGGACGAGGTTGACATTTTTTTAATTTGCCAACCACGTGAACAGCCAAGCAAGACAGGTATGCATATGTTTTTCCCAGAACTGTGAAAATGTCACCATGGCAACCATCATTGTCGTAGCTGCCCATGAGACTACCTAAAGTCCATCCCGTCGTTCCATAGTGTTCATGATAAAGGAGGCATACAAAGGCGCTCTATGAGAGACCGTTGACCGTGGGTGTGTGGGAGGCCATTGAACACGACCTGTGAACCTTTCAAATCGTGCAGCCATTTTCAAATAATCCTAACATCAATAACATCAGAAAAACATAAATGACAGATATCTGACATAACATATAGCCTGCAAAGATGGGGCCAGTCTGGTTCTCAAAGAGAAAGCAGACCACCTTTGTATTCCCTTTGTTGGTCTCAAAATGCACAACAGCCCATTTGTGATGGCAGTATTCGACAAAAAGTGCTAGAATGCTTTAGTGTATCCATGTGGTTGCGAACCACAATCTGTGGCATTGCAAAGTGCTAGCCTTCGGAGCTACAACCCTCGTCTCAGGGATAATGTGGCTGTATTCAACAAAATAATATATTCAAGAACTATTATATTACATATCAAGTGATCAATTATTTTTTAAAGAGTTTGAACCCCTGCTGGTATGTCCATCATTTTGTGGCCTCTGAAATATGCAGTTCCGTCACGCCCTGTGCCTTTGAATTGTTGATGCACTTTTAATACCGATTACTCACAGGCGTATTTGATTTTGTATGTGTTTCACTACTGCGGTAGGATTTTCTAATTAACACCAGAATATTAGGAGGAACGCTGTCTAAAGTCTACTGATGTTGAGTATGAACCTCAAACCACGGGGCATATTACCAACAACTAGCGATAATAATCGCTATGTTGTTTTAGCGGCAATATTTTTATGGCCGAGCTGCGGCGATTTTTTATCGCTTAGGAACCTTGCTATTATCAAGGTATATCTCCTAAGCGATAAAAATCGGCTGAAATGCATGAATATCGCTGAAAAGTCAGCGATATTCATGCATTACCGAGCTAATGCTCTTAGCCATGTTATCCACCTACCATTGGATAACATGGCTAAGAACTGGTCTGGGGCAGGTGTTAGCTTTTGGAGATATTCGCGCTTAGCGCAAATATCTCCAAAAGTTGGTAATAGGAGATAGCGATGTTAGCGACTGTTTCCAGTCGCTAACATCTTGGCACACCCACTTTGCATGTCATTAGTGATAAATATCACTGACATGCAAAGTGGGGCCCAAGATGGTCGCTATCTCCCACTAGCTGTCGCTAACTGGTATTAGCGACAGCTAGGTAATAGGGAGATAATTTTATCTCCGCTTTCTTGCCGTATCTGGGTGCGGTGTATCCATCCAATGGCCAGATCTTGAGTCTGCCAGCGAGGGGGCTGTACGGAGCTGGGGGAAAGAATTAGTTAGGTGTCCATTTTCTCCTCCCAACTCTTTCTCGGCTTTGTGGCATTGCTGCCTTGTTTTAGTTTCAACATTCGCCATTCCTCTTTAGTCACCCTTTTCACTTTGCTCAGCTCTTCCTGCTGTTTTTTTCTTGTTTGCAGTCTCCGGAGGATCCCCCCCCACTGTGATTATTCCTCCCACGCAGGCACCACCTGTCACTTCTGTGCCCATGTTTTCGGTTCGAACCTTCTGTTGTTTGTTGTGGTCTCCTTCTAATTTGCAGCATCATATCAATAGCAGAGCATGTTGTTTCTCCAGAGAACTGTCAGATGCACCCTTCCATTGCACACTGAAATGGCACAATAACAGAGCCACAACTCATCGCTGTCTTCTCATACAGCTCACTGTTCAGCAGTGATTCTTCCTTTTAGGGGCAACATTGCTTTCAGATGTTGAATCCTGTTGATTTTTTTCTACACAAAGTCAGAAACATGCTGTGTAAGGTGTCACTGTTCATATTCTTTGGCATTAGGTGAAAACAAATTGTAAACAGTACAATTATCTATCTATCTATCTCTCTATCTCTCTATCTCTCTATCTCTCTATCTGTCTATCTGTCTGTCTGTCTGTCTGTCTGTCTGTCTGTCTGTCTGTCTGTCTGTCTGTCTGTCTGTCTATTCTAGCTAGCTAGCTAGCTAGCTGTCTGTCTGTCTGTCTGTCTGTCTGTCTGTCTGTCTGTCTAGCTATTTGTCTGTCTGTCTGTCTAGCTGTCTGTCTGTCTGTCTGTCTAGCTATCTATCATATACTATACTATACTATACTATACTATACTATACTATACTATACTATACTATACTATACTATACTATAGGATTTATAAAGCACATGGTGACCCAAAGGCATCCCAGCGCTGAGTTCAAAGAGGTTGAACCATACAGAACAGGAAGGCATCTAGAGACGGTTATTATTTAAAGAGCCAGGTTTTAAGGGCTTTTCAAAAGCACTGATCATTATCTGTTGCTCGAATAGCAAGCGGAAGAGAGTTCCAGAGCTTAGCTGCATTGACGCTGAAAGATCGTCCTCCACTTCTTGCTCTTTTAACACTGGTGGCTGTGGCCAAATGGAGGTTCAAAGACCGTAGTGGTCTGTTAGCGAGGCAAGGGGAAGCGAACTGGCATAGAATAGGTGGACCATGTCCTTGCAGAGCACGATGTAAAATGCACAGTGACTTAAATTCTATTCTCTGTGTAATGGGGAGCCAGTAAAGGTCTCCCAGGCCCTGTCTGACTGATGTGCTCTGGGAATCCCAAATAACATGTGTTCAGACGCATTTTGAACTACCTGCAGTTTGTGTGTCACTCCTTTAAGAGACCCCAAGTATAATGAATTGCCAGAGTCTAGACGTGAGAGAACATGGGCTTGTACTACCACCTGTCTTAAATTTTGTAAAAGCAGGGTCAGGATCTTATACGGCATTAGCAATCCGAAGCAACTAGCAGAAATGTTAATAGCCTGGGCGTCCATAGTTAAAGTTTTCTTCAACCACATCCCTAAACTTTTTATGGCCGTCTTAGGGACAGGTGGGGAGCCGAGGCTAGTAGGTCAGCCTGGAATTTGTTTAATGGCAGAGTTGTTTCCCAGAATCATGAATTCTATTTTAGCTCCATTGAGCTTAAGGCATGACTTATTGATTTAGCTGGCCACCTTTTCCAGGCATGGTTCAAGTGTTGTGATTAAGGAAGGATCTGAGTCTGGAGCAAGAGAGAAGACCAGCTGGATGTCATCCGCATAGGAAACTATGGAAATTCCGTGGGGAACTATAATGTCCACGAGTGGATACAGGTATATGTAAAACAGGGTTGGACTGAGTGAGGAACCTTGCCAGACCCCAGAAGTAGCAGGTATGATTTTTGGCAAACAGTCTTGGTCAAAGACCGGAAATGTTAATCCTCTCAAGAACGGATTTACCCAATCCAGAGCATTTCCTGTGATACCAGCTTACCCACCCTATCCAGGAGCAAGGGATGGTCCATGGTATCTAAGGGAGTACTGTGATCCAGAAGCGTGATCACTACTGTGGTCTCTTGATTCAGTCTCCTTTTGGACTCTTCCACGACAGCCAGAAGGTCCGTTTCTGTACTGTTTTGTCTGAAAGCCCACATGTGTGTGATGCAAAATGAAGTTAACATCCAGAAAGTTGGATAGACATTTGTTGATATATTTTTCTGCCACTTTGCTAAGACCTGGAAGTAGGGAGATTGGACAGTAGTTTGCTGGACTTTCAGGGTGTAAATTGGGCTTCTTTTTTTTTCTTTCATTTTCTTTTTTTTTTTATTGTCCTCATACCACCATTGTTTCCAAAGTCAAGGGCCGATGCACCCTCCTCCCCATTACTAAGATGACTAGGTCTAGGTGGATGAGGCCTTAGGGCCGAAAGCGGCCCAGGTAGGGGGACTGCGTGCCCCTCTCCCACTCTTTAACTTTCACCATGGCCCAGGGGATGGGGTCCTTGGTGCCAAAATCGGCCCACGAGGGGGGCTGCATGCCCCATCCCAATTTCCAATGAGGCTGGCCCCGGGCTGAAATCACCCCGGCAGAGGGGCCACGCATACCCCTCCACCCCCAAATGATATTGATTATAATCCTCATGGACCTGGCCCACCGGGGCGAGATGAAAAAAACAAGGACTGGAAACTGCACTTGGTTTTTTTTTCCCATGGATTCATGGATCCTATGTGAATTTGCGGCAAAAGGTTTTAAAAAACTATTTTGGGCTCCAGCTGTGGTCCCGGCAGGACCCCACCACCAGGCCTAGGGGGTCAAGGTATTCCTACTCTGCCCCATTCTGTTTTTTTTGTTGCTTTTTGGGGGAATTGGGCTGAGCTCCGAGTCCCAAGATGGCTGCCACCGCTGCCTGGTTGAAGTGGTAGCAGTCAAAAAGCTCTCATCATGAGATCTGCCTGATCTGCATCCCTAGATATGCATAAATATTTTTTCTTTAATTATGCCAAAACTACTGAATGGATTTTAACCAAATTACAAAAAGCAATCTTTCTTAACCAAGGTCTAGCTTTCTGCCAAATTTGTTGTAATGCTGTTCAGCGATTTGGGCTGTAGTTCTGTCCAAAATCCATATGGGAAATGAGGAAAAACGTTTTGGGGCCACCCTTTTTTCTTGGCCCCCACTTGCTGAATTTCCCCAAAACCTTCCAAGCAGCAGCTGATATGACTGGCAAATTACTTTTGAATATTTAGTGAGGATTCATCACGCCAAAGTTATTAGCAAAACAAAAAGCGTTTTTCCGATGGAAACTAAGTCATAACTACCTACTGGTGATATATTTTTACTGAAAAAAACAAAGGGTACAAGGAAGTTTTAGTTAGGAAATCAAATTTAAAAAAACCTTAGAAATACACTGAAAAAAATTAAGGTTACAGGGACATTAAAGTTAGACTGACATTTCACTCATGCCCCAGCAAAGCACTGCCTACGAACTCACATATTACATCACTGATGAGATGATCTGTGACATCACTGATGACATCTCAAATGACATCATTGATGACACCATCCTGTGACTGTGAGTGTTTTTAAAAAGTTTGAGTGTTAAATATATATAGCAGGGTTTATTGGTGACTCAGTGGGTGTATGAGTGCCTGTATGGATGAATCTGTGGATGCATGACTGACTTTATAAGTCAGTGATTAGGTGTCTTAGGGAATGTGTGGGTGAGTGACTGATTTTATGAATTTCTGTTTCAGTCTGTTAGTTGGTGTGGGTGTGTGAGTGGGTCTGTGAGTTTATGTATGGGTGAGTGATTGGTTATCTGAATACCTCTATGGGTGTCTGAGTGTCTGTGTGGGTGGGTGAGGGGTGTGTAACTGCCTGTATGGAAGAGTAAGTGGGTGAGTCAGCGGCTCTATGGGTTAGTGAGTATGTTTGGGAAGAGCTGTATGGGTGAGTGAGTGTGTGCATGTATGGCTGTGTTGGTGATTGAGTGCATGTGTCAGTGGTATATGGGTGAGTAACTGGGTATGTGAAAGGCAGTATAGGTGAGTGATGAGGCATGAGAGTAACTGTATGGGTGAGTGATTGAATGTAAGAGTGGATATGAGTGAGTGTGTGCTTGTGTCAGTGAGTGTATAGGTGAGCATGTGCTACTTTCGAAAATTTAGTGAGGATTCATCACTCAGCGCTAAAGTTATTAGCAAAACAAAAGTCGTTTTTCCTATGGAAACTAGGTCATAACTATGACTACCTACTGGTGATTTATTTTTACTGAAAAAAACGTTTACAAGGACGTCTTAGTTAAGAAATAAAATTTTTAAAACCTTAGATCAGACTGTGAGTGTTTTTAAAAGTTTTGAGTGTTAAATTTATATTGCAAGGTGTATTGATGAATCAGTCGGTCGGTGTATGATGGCCTGTATATATGAATCTGTGGGTGCATGACTGACTGTATAAGTCAGTGATTAGGTGTCTTAGGGAATGTATGGGTGAGTGACTGGTTTTGTGAATTTCTGTTTCAGCCTGTCAGTTGATGTCTAAGTGGTTGCATGTGTGTGCGAGTGGGTCTGTAAGTATCTGTATGGATGAGTGATTGGTACTTTAGCAAACCTATCAAGTTTTTGTCATCGACCAAAGTAAACTGTACAGAACTCTAGACCGTGCCATAAATCCAGGAACATTTGCAACGCATCTTTCCAGCACTAGAATAAACACGGCCGATTACATCTGTCCGCTCACTGTAAACGGTGCTGGTTAATTTATGCAATCCTGCTGCACAGGTCTAGGCTTGCCAACTCTTGCCAGAAGTGTGGAATGCTTGTGAACCCCTAAAACAATTACACAACACAGACTGATTAAGATGATGCAAAATGATGCAAGATGATGCAAAATGATGATGCAAAACGAGCAAAATTTCTACAGTTTGACAAACGAGATATTACGTAAGGAATGACGGAACTAACTCAGATCGCCACATGACATGATGGAAGCCATCACAAATCGCTTTTATGAAAAGGTGCCGAGAATACTGTCAGTTTACTCACAGCTTTTCAACAAATCTGCCATCTTGGATTGCTGCAGCAAAACCCCTCTCAAGAGGGGGCTCCCTCTGTTAGACCCGGACTTTAATGGCAGCATGGACATACCCTGCCTTACGTACATTTTGAAACCCAACACTTGAACACCCTTTGCCACAAGGGCACTTCGACAAACCTCTGCACGGAGGGGGCGGGGGACGCGGGCAAGCCCTGTGCGGTAACCATGATATGTGCCATCTCCTTTGTGTTTCGCAACCCCTCCTCAATCGTCGCCCCAGTTTCTTTGGGGGGTTTCTGCCAGGGGCGGACTGGCCATAGCGGGCACTTGGCAATCCCCCGGTGCGCCGCACGGGTTGGGGCCGGTTTCTGGCCCCTGGGGGCCGTTTTTGGTACAGGGCCATTTTTGCACTACCACCGCCTCCCCCCCACCCCCCTTGTGGGGAGGGGTGGCCGGCCGAGCACTTTGCCTGGGCCGGTTTCTGTTCCCAGTCCGGCCCTGCCCATGAATCCAGCTACAATGAAACAGTATGTAGTATTTTGGGTTGTATTTGCCTCTGCTTGTTGCAAGGCTGTATTGATGGAATTCTGTACTCTTAGTATTCTGTGGGGAAGCTATGTATTGTGCTGGTGTTCTATTGGTTGACAGTTGCGCCTGTTTGTAACCTGGAGTTGTTGCCCTGCTTGGCAGTCCACTTAATATTAATTAAACTGAAAAGGAATCATCTGATGACTGTCTTCATGTCATTACGACATACTTTTCTTCGCGACGAGGATGGGATTCTTATGGATACTTATGGATTATTACTCGAAATGGCCCGAAGTAAAGTTTGTGAGAGAAGTTTGTGCAAGTACGGTTGTTGAATTTCTCAGTGATGTATTTTTGAAGGAAGGATTCCCAGAATATTTAGTTACTGACAACGGGACGCAATTTGTTTCTTCAGAGGTTGAGGATTACCTGCTAAGGTGTGGCATAAAGCATCTCAAAAGTTCATTGTACCACCCACAAACAAATGGTTTGGTCGAGCGTATGAACAGGGTTTTGGGAGAATGTATACAGTGGGCATTGTCGAATAAATGTGTTGTGAGCAGTTCAGTGAGGAGTATGCTTTGGTTTTATCAAACTACTCCTCACTCAACTACGGGTGTGTCACCTTTTGAGCTTTTACGTGGTCGAAGAGCATCCACATTGTCTTGTCCTGGGTGGATGAGTAAATGGATCAAAGGAAAACAATGGAATGATGAAGAGGTCAGAGATCGAGTAGAGCATGTGCAAAGCAAACAGAAAATGTATTTTGGAAAAAAAAATGTGTTAAAGATGTGGATATTAATCCTGGTGACTATGTTTCCATTAAGAAGCCTACACATGTGAAGAAGGGGTTTTCTAAATTTTGTCTACCAGTCAAAGTCAGTGAAGTTAGGGGAAATTCTGTCAAACTCCTCAATGGACATTGGTGGAATAAGGGTCGTTTGGTGAAAAGTGATCAGTCCAATTATTTACTCCGCAAAAGTGACAGTGATGGTGTAGAAGATTGTACGAGACAACCTGTCCTGAGGCGTAGTTCTCGTGAGGTGAAAATTCCTCATAGGTATAGAGTTTAAGACTCTTTTCTTTTAGTTATTCTGTAACAGTATTGGTTTACAGTTTGGGGTTTTGTTTTTCTATATTTTTTCTCTATCCTTTTTTTTCTCTCTATTCCTTTTCTGTATTCTCTTCTTTTCCTATTTTTCCTTTTCTTTCTTCTTTTTATATTTTATCTTTCTTTTAAAGGGAAAACCTATGTAGTATTTTGGGTTGTATTTGCCTCTGCTTGTTGCAAGGCTGTATTGGTGGAATTCTGTACTCTTAGTATTCTGTGGGGAAGCTATGTATTGTGCTGGGGTTCTATTGGTTGACAGTTGCTCCTGTTTGTAACCTGGAGTTGTTGCTCTGCTTGGCAGTCCACTTAATATTAATTAAACTGAAAAGGATCATCTGATATTACGACATACTGACTGTGTTACTGCTCAGATCACCCAGAGCTACACAGCTGGTTTTAGGAAGAAAGGATCAGTTTCACGGCACTTCTCAAGTTCTCCTTTAGAAAAAAATAACTGCACCCCTCTTGCTGCCGAACAAAGAGTCTTATTTCCACAAGGAACAGCCGCTTTCTTCCGAAATGTGGAATTCGGCTGACGTGATTTTTATCCAAAAAACTTGCCTTTTCAGTTTCAGCAGCCGGACAGACCTCAGTAACGAGGCTTATCCAAACAGCAATTTGTTGCCGTGATGGCGGCAAGCACGCGAGTGGTGCGTGCGCGTGCGCCACAGCGAACCATGTGTTTTGCATTAGCGTGCACGCATCTGGGCACGATAATGCAAACCAGATGTTACCCTGTGTGCGTAACAGACACCAATTGGACGTGGGGGGAGCAAATGCGGGACATGCACCGGACTTTGCCCAATTGTGTGCTGTATTTTTTTTTAAAACGCAAGCTAAAGCCAATTGCAGCTGGCGAAAGCAAAACCACAAGCGTGTGGTCAGCTTTCAGAACCCCCTACATGAGGTTTCGTGCTGTGCGATCAGTGCTGCGCACTGAAACGCAGGCACAATACCTACAAAACAGGACACCCAGACTCCCCTTTAAACCATTAACCAAGACGTTTTGCCTGGAAATCACCAGTCTGATCAGTGCCCCAGAGGTAGCCCAAGATAGTGCGCTACTGTAACAGCTTTTAGTAGACAACCCAGTCTAAAAAAACTGCAACTTCTTTACATTCATCTTTTTACAGCCTGCTTTTAAGCATTTCTTTCTTAAGAATTTCAAAGCGGGACAGATGCAGGTTATGGGCCTTATTTATGAGATGTGTTGTATCGCTGTGACAAAGCAATGATTCAACACTTCTCAGTGCGCCCTCCTTGTGACACCATGGATGTGCCGTATTTACAGGACAGTGCATCATGTCGCAAGGAGTCATAGATACGTTAGTATTACTGACGAATCTGTAGCCGCAAAAGTAACGCATTGCTGGGGTGTGTCTGAAAACAGACGCAACTCCAGCAATGTGTCCTTTCACATGGAGCAAGCCCCATGTGAAAGGGCCAGCGTCACCTGTTTTGATGCAATGGCATCCTAGAATTGGCGCACTGAAATATTATAGATCTTCTATGAGGCTCTGATGCGGGGGAACGCCCACCCTGCATACATTATACATGACGCTGATATAATGTAGCGCAGGGGTTCACGAAGCAACGCGTCTGCCTAGATGCGTCACTTTGTAAATATAGCGCAACGTGGCGCATTATTTACGCTGCCACTGCGTCACAAAAGTGATGGAACAGTGGCGTAAATGTGACACAGGGTTTCATAAATAAGGCTCTATGTTCTCAAAGGTTTCATTGTCAAGACCACAGAGTCTACTAAACTTATCCCTAATTGACTCATCCAACTGAGTCAGAGCAATTGGATTATTATGTCTAAATTGACCCTGCACAGAACTCTGCTGCCTTTTGGCTAGTATTGCGCTATACAAATACCACATACATGTATCA
Source organism: Lissotriton helveticus (assembly GCF_964261635.1). Taxonomy (NCBI): domain Eukaryota; kingdom Metazoa; phylum Chordata; class Amphibia; order Caudata; family Salamandridae; genus Lissotriton; species Lissotriton helveticus. The sequence goes on from NC_136065.1 coordinate 133,556,040, forward strand.
ATGTAAATACCATAACACTCCACCATGAGGGGGACCGTATGTGGTCGATTAGAGATCTTTGTGTCTTCAACTCAAGATAAGAGCCCATCAATTCAACATATGTTATTAAGAATGCTAGTTTTCAGGGGAAACTGTGTCAGCAGGAAAGGTCTTAATAGACTTTATGGACATGTCAGTGCCATCCTGTAAATCCACTAGTTTGTTTCGGCTACAAGGTTTTCTCTACATTTGCCAGGCTTGGAATACAGCCCTCAGGGTTTAAAAACCTCTTTCTTATGATGATATGTTAATGTACCTGGTTTTGCTGTGTCTAAATATGAACAGAACATAAGAGTTGTTTTATTGACTAAAGCACTAACTTCTACTGTACCAAATTCCAACTTCAAGAGCACTGGAGGAACATGCTTAATTTGTTAAAAAATAAGTACCAGGCCTAAAGTTTTGCTCAGGTGCCACGGGCCGCCATTATCGAAAGTCGGGGTGCCTATTAATAAGTCAGCGTAGTCTTGATTCCACCTCATGCCTCAGCACCAGCATCGCTCCCTGCCATTTTATCTCACTCCTGCAGGTTCCTGCACTTTCCCTTTGTCACAGTTTTTCTCTCTTTTTCTTCCACTTTCTTTTCCCCGCTGTATGTTGTCTCTGTCTCTTGGTCAGGGTCAAAGCTTGATGAGCAAGAATAAGCGCCATTGCCCAAAAATGAGTGCCGGTTGGGTCCACCTGCAACCATCAGCTTAAATTAAGTACTGCTTAAGGAGTACTATTTTTCAAGGCACATAAAGTAAATAGTGCCCCTCAGTCAACCACATCTACCTGTTGTACCAGATTTCCAATATAAAGGAATTCAGCATGATTAAAATAGTTTCAACTTTACATGAAAATGCTTTTAGCAAAGATTCAGCAGAAAGCCCCACCAAACTGAACAATAAACCGTGTCAGTGCATTGCATATTATAGTTATTGGCATTTATTATGATGGATGATTGTTTGTACCAGGTTAGAAATGATGAATTAGCATGCTAAAGGAGCAATATCCTTTAACTAATTCAAGCTTTCACCCATTTTATATAATAGTTAAAAGCCTAGGTCCAGGAGCCATGGCTTTGACGAACTGGAGCTCTGATAATTATCACCTTTGAATTTACCTATAAACCAGAGGAGACACAGCATGTCAAATGGGGTCTTGCATCAAAAGCACAAAAGGTAATGAGAGGAATGGCCGAATACAGGTGCATTGTGGGACTTGTAGTCCCAACATCCCAATGATCACCTGAGAGATTCTAGACCCTTGGATTAGTGTTGTGGACACTTTGAACCCTCAAGGAGGAACTTCAGGAAGAAGTTCCTTAATTTTGAAGCAACATTTGTAAAAAAAACTCCAAATGTTGAGCAGGCGCATTGTGTGAGTTGTTGTCCCAAGACCCCAAGAGGCAAAACAGGACCTTTGACCCGTTGGCTGGGTCTGTAGTCCACTTTCCTGCATCAAGAAACACTTCTGGAAGGAAGTGTAAAGGACTCTAGACTTAGACTTTTCCCCTGTCCAGCATGACCTTTTTAACCCTTTGTGCGCTATTTTCTTCTAAGCGCTAGTTTTACTTTTATTCCTCACAAATTCAGATCTCTGGTTCCCTACATTGTATTTTGGGGTATATTTGTGCATAACAATATACTCAATTTTTATAAATTAGAGTTGGATTATTATTGTGTGTTGTGTTTTATTTATTTATTGTATTGTTTTTTTTAAAATGCTTTCAATACATGTCTCCTAAGTTGAGCCTGCCTGCACGATGCCAGCTACCAAGGGTTATGCAAGGGAATAATTTATTGAGACCTTAACAGAACCTTTTATTGTGCATGTGGCTTTATTATTCGTGATGTGTCACTACTTATCACTATTAATATTCCACTTTCCAACACAGACCCTAGGCACATATAGTGCCACTTTACTTAGGGCCTAACAAGTAAATTATTCATGCCAACTGGGGATAAGCCAATTTACCATATTTTCAGGAGTGAACCCATGCACTTTAGCACTGGTTAGCAGTGTTAAAGTGTGCAGAGTACTAAGTCCAGCAAAGAGAGATCAGCTAAAGTGGGGGAGGAAGCCAAAAAAGTTTGCAGAAGACCACACTAAGGCTGTCAAGTCTAACAAGGAGCAAAATGTTGGCACTTATATCCTTACTTCTATGACTGAATAACAGATTTATGCCCACCCATGAGAAGTGAGACGGAAACTATTCCACTCTCTCTACCTTCACTGGCTAGAGACAATACTTCTCTAAAACCATATTCTATAGCAGTGATACTCAAAGTACGGCCCATGCCGCTTGAGGCCCTCTTGACCTTTATGTGCGGCGACCAGTAAACAGCACGAGCTGCTGTTTAGTTGCTGAATATCAATATTAAGACAAAAATTGTAAATAAACAGGCAACAGGCAAGCATTTATTAACCTGCAGATAAATGCTTGCCCGTGTATTTAAAATATTTTTAGACCTCCTTTCGCAATCCCTTACCCACCCAAACCCCCACCCGCCACCCTGCTGTCATCAGTGCGGCCCTCGGTCACACCACAAACTGTACTTTGTGACCCCTATGAAAATGTTTGCGAGTACCCATGGTCTATAGTAGGGGTGGGCGGACATCTCCGTTCCACCCATGGAATGTGCGGAGATTTGCCCCTTCCGTCTTTCACAATGAAGGCGGAGAAACAAGGCAAATCTCCGCTCACTCGGGGGCGTAACGGAAGTTGGATGCTGTTTGCAAAGTAAGTCCACCTATTGCTAATTTGAATGAATGAAACACTTAATGTCATAGGAGGGTATCTGCTTGCCTGTGCCATAGTAATGTGTGGCAGCGTGCCTTAAAGTACCACCACAGGGTGTGCACCCTAAATATCGAACCCACTATATCGGTGAGACAGAATATAAAGGACAAAGTATAGAAAAAAATATTGATTGGTAAGTAAGTCTAGATTTTCTAGACTTAACTCTACATATATTTATGTATGTGGTACATATATTTTCAAGGTACGTAGATGTGGAGTTAGGAATATTAAATCTATCATTCCCTATATGTATTACCTTTCTAAATTCTATCAGTTTTCCCTTTCTATGCGATTGCCCCTTATTATCAGCAATAATCCAAATCTAGTTATAAGAAGTGAAGATAAGGATGAGGATACAGTGCTAATGTTAATAGACAAAGAAATGTCAAAATGCGTGTTCTCGAAATATTTCCCCCTGACAATGCAAACAGCGTTCGCGAACAGGAAAAAAGCATAGCGAACGGGCGGAACAAGCAATTCCGCATGTTCGAGGAATTTCTGCATTCCCGCAGAGATTTTTTGCCATTTCACGGAGCTCTGCATAGCACAACTACGCAAATTCCAGCCAGCCCTAGCTCTTATGTATAGTTGTATCATTATAAACATTTGCATTGATTTTATACATTTTAACATTTTCCCCACTAATTGAATTTTCAATTACATTATCTTTCCCATACTTCACAACAGTCCCAATATTAGGGACTTTTTCTTCAGTATGACTATTACACTTCCCTACTTGCGTGCAATCTATGTAATTTGAGGACTGTGCTTTTACAGCAGGAAACTCCAATTGCAGGAAGTCACACAAAAACAATAGAAAATATGAAAAAGGGCAACAACTACGTGCACAGACAAGTCAGTCACCGGGGGAGCCAGAAGAACCAGTTCATATACAACTCCTGCTCAGGGGGGGGCTCAATCCTTGTGCATGTCTTTGTAAATGGTGCAATGCTTGGATGGCATGAGTCAGAGTCCTGTTATCCAGGTCTTGCCTGGGATAAACAGACAGCACCACTGTTGGTACACACCTTTCCCACCATTGCAGTTATTAGGTCCTAATCATATCGATGTTGCATCACCATGAGGTGGATGGCTCTCAGTTCTTACTTGATCAATTAAGGCCAAGCTCAGTGCTGTTCATCATCTTGAGAATCTTCTACGTAGTTATTTGTAACAAGCAGGCCTTTGCCTTCAGCTGCACCGTGAAGAAGGGTACGGCCCTCCAGCGTTTACTTGTGGGTCAGAAAGTAGTCTGAATACTTCCTGAATGTCCTTCTACTGAGCCCAGCCTAAATATTCAGCAGTTCTTTTTTCTCAAGCCTGATGCAACAGAGTTGGCTTCTTTAGCTGATGTTGGCGCAACTGTGACAGATCTTCTCCAGGAATGACCAAGGTCAGAATGTATATGGTGACAAGGTAGCAGAGACCTTGCCATCCAGGGACGAGCTGAGTTTAGGCAAACTCGCTGCATTGACAGTATATACATCAGCGTTGAGATGCCAGTGTACAGTATTGTGCCACAGTTTTCATGTGTTCCCAGTGGAATGGTTTATTTACCTTTGAAACACAATAAATACAGTGTACATTTTCATACAATTAGGGGTTACCCCTTCCCTTCTAACCAAATATATCTAGGAATGAAAGGCATCGCATCCTAGATGAGCAGCAGATGCCTGCAGCTTAACTCAGAGAAGACAGACGTCCTCGTCCTCAGATCCACACCCTCAGCATGAGACAACCCTGGTGGCTGACTGCCCTCGGCAACCCCGCCACTCCGACGCACCATGCATGAAAACTCAGCATCATACTCGGCTCCTCCCTCACCATGACCCAACCGATCAACGTCGTCACCTCAACCTGCTTCAACACCCTCTGCATCCTTCGCAAGACCTTCAAATGGATTCCCCCCCCCCCCGAATCCAGAAAGATCGTCACCCATGCACTCATAACAAGCAGACTGAACTATGGAAACGCCCTCTACGCCCTCTATGCCGGAATCAAAAAATCCCTGACCATGCAGAACGCCAGACTCGTCAGCATTGCACAACATGAACTCATCACCCAACACCTGCAAAACCTTCACTGGCTCCCTGTCGAGAAGAGAGTAACCTTCAAGCTACTCACCCAAGCCTACAAATCTCTCCACAACACCAGACCCAAATGCCTCATCGAAAGTATCCTTCCACGTACCCAAGAGAATACTCTGCTCAACCCACCTCACCCTCGCCGAAACCCCGCGCATCCGCAGAGGCAGAGCAGGTGGAAGAGCCTTCTCCTACATCACGGCAAATACCTGGAACAAGCTCCTGATCAACATCAGATACTCCCCACTCTGCACATCTTCAGTAAGAGCCTCTAGACCTGGCTCCTTGGCTGACTCATCGCTGCACCCCACCCCCCAGCACCTTGAGACACTTGATTGATTGATTCACCTCAGTAGCCCAGGTTTCCTTACATGGGGTAACAATCCTTTTGTTCAACCCTCTCTTATTAGACTCATTTGCTTTTGTACCATTGAGGTGGATGACCCTACACTGGAACTCCATGACTGGGTTCATTTGTTATTAAAGATGACAGCTCCAGATATGCTGAGGCCACACTGAGACTTCCAATAGAAGTGGGAGCAGACGTGTTTGTGCATTGGTGTGGTCATTTTGGTACCTCCAAGAATGTCTTTTCTGGAAAATCTTGGGGCCAAACAGTATCTTCCTCTATGGTTCCCCTCCTGCCCACCTATGGAGCTCTATTTGAATGTCGCTAGGCTCTGTGAAAAAGGACAGTGCTGTGGGATTGGTCTCGTATTGGGTCAGATTCACTACTACTCTATGGGGTTCTACTCTGTTAGGTTATATTTTGGCCCTAATCCTACTTAGGTATTGGTGTAGAAGGCATTTTGCCTTTTTCAGGGGCTATCTCTTGGGACAAATAAAACCTGTCTGCACCTACTGCATGTGATATCAGCAAACAGACATAACATGACCTGGCTGATGTCTTGGAACCCACGGCATTAATGTGCTGATGCCATGTGTTATGTGGTGCGTGTGGAATGATAGTGTTGGGTTTGGTGTAATTATAACTTATGTGGGAGAGGTACCTTTGCAAGCATAGTACTAGTTTCAGGGTGGACTCCATCTGACTAGGCAGTTCTTTGGTGATGATGGATGTGGCAACAGCCTTAGCAAACAGAGGGTATACAAATATACAATAACACAAGCTTATTCAATATTGCAGGTATTGGGATGAATCCAGGGGAGATGTGTAGACCTCTGGTGATCGAGAGTTTCTTGGTTTTGACAGTTTAAAATAGAAAGTTTATGGTGCAGTTCATGGGGGTTTACTATGGAAGGTTTCACATGTATGTCGGAGAGTTGTAAACACATATTTTTTCCTTCCACCTTGAGGGCGGTTGGTGTTGTGAAGACTACTCGGTAGGGCCTTTCTAACTTGTCTAGCTTCGTCTTCCTTACAAAATTGCAAAGGTAGCCTTCTTCTGCAGATTGAGGTGCTTGGTATGGTAGCTTGACGGTGGTGCACTTGGAGTTCCGGTGGTGGACCTGCGTAGATAGAAATCTGGCGGTTTTGGGTAATTCAGAAATATATACATGCAATTCGTCCCCTAAAGCCTGAGAGCTAGCCTCAGAGCTCAATTTGGTCTGGGATTTTGGTATGGGCATCCCCTTCAATCTATTAGTTGCAATCTGATGTGATGTGAGGTGGCAATCATTTCTGGCGTGCTTATCAGTTCAAGCAAGGCTAGGGGCATACATTAAAGCCATTTCTTAAGGCTGGAGCAAACTTTGCTTTTTTTTCTCAACAGGTTGTTGAGTCTCTCAACAATGCCGTTGCTTTGGAGTGATACACGGAGGCGAGTTTATGTGTTATTCCAAAAAGCGTGTATGTGTGATTGAACATGGAGTTAATAAAGTGCTTTTCGTTGTTTGACTGGATAACGTCTGGAACCCCCTCATCTCGGTATTACTTCCCTGACAAGGAACATCGCCGCTGCCTGGCTTGGCAGTTCGGGCTGGACTGTTCCCATTGGGCACATGGTTAAGACTTATTTCCATTTAGCTGGGTCCAAACTGGAATGGCATGGTGAGCAAGAAAATGATGGATTTAGGCCCAAATATCTATACTGTGGTGACTGTAGGACATTGTTCTGTATTCTGTCCATCAATTGTTCTTTTTGCATTTGTCACCCCGAGTGGGACGGGTATGCCCAGACGTGGGTTCTGTGCTCTCCATGCCACTGGAGTCAAGCTATCCTGGCTGATGAGGGCTGAAAGCCCGAAACCGGTCCTAGGATGCTGGTTTCCTGTCCAAGGAGGACCTGGCTTGGCAGTTCGGGCTGGACTGTTCCCATTGGGCGCAGGGTCAAGACTGATTTGCATATGGCTGGGTCCAAACTGGAATGGCATGGTGGGTAAAACAATTATGGATTTAGGCCCAGATCTCTGTACTGAGGTGATGTATGACATTGTTCTGCATTCTGCCCATCAATTGTTCTTTTATCGTAGCAAGGACCGGCATCGATCCATCCAGAGTAGGGGCAAACTACTACAATCAGGTATCGGTAGTTGGCAAATCGATCTATCATGTAGATAAAGCCGTTGTGTGACACCATGAAAGACCCCTTTGATTTTAGGATAGCAGATTACACACCTTTAATGTGGGTATGGATGAGTATAATTGGCAGATGGAGAATCTATTTAAATATATTGTCACTGTTTCTGCAAGGTCGGGGATAGACCAGTCATTTTGGAGTTCCACTATCATGTTGTCTTTTTCTGTATGTGCTGGTAAATATAATTGGGGCAACGCTATATGGACTAGGCTCTGAGGCATGATGGTTTTCCCTGTGGGTGTGAGTCGGTATATGAGGTTGTGTGCGGTCGGAGAACAGACCCTTGCTACCAATCGCTCCTTCTTGTCAGATAATGGCATTTACTGCAACTCCCTCAAGTAAAACACGGCTGTTTCTGTATAAGGCTTGTCCTGCCGGGGTCCTATCTCTATTGTCTATTGTAAAGGAAGCATATTTGTCTCTTTAATAGCTCCATAAGCTGCCTTTTCGCAAACTCAGCGGCTAATGCATTCCGCTGGATATGAAGTGCTTGCCCCCAGTGTGGGTGGCACACTTCAAATCAGCCAGGCGATTAGGTAGGGTTAGTGCATTGATTAGTAATTCTAGGAGGTCCCTGTGTGCAGCAAGTGTACTATCTGATTGTAGGAAGCCTCTTCTTTTCCACCTTCCTATGCTAGAATGCACCATGGTGGTGACCTAGATTGAATCTGAGTAGATAGTTACAGTTTTTCCTGTGCTTTGGGTAAGGGCTTCGATTAGTGCTGTCAGCTCTGCTGCCTGTGCTGAAAGGAGAGTTTGCTGTGTGGTGACTTGCAGTGTTTCAGAGGGCACGTGGCTATGGGCATCACTACTGCCATCCCAGTGTGTCTTATCCCAGTCTCTAGGTCTGTCATGGAGGAAGAGTCCATGCACAATGCTTCACTGTCCAGGATGGGATCCTCCTCTGCCGGGCTGAACCCCCCGAAGGTGGATGTGGCACAGTCATGGATCTCCTCCCCCTCCTTAACATTGTGAGCTAGGAAGGTGGCTGGGTTTACTAGATGGCACTGTATTCTTTTTAATGATGGCATGGAGAGCACCAGTTCATAACCTGAAACCCTTTGTGTAGTCAATGTGCTCTTTCTCTTTTGTATAACCACAAACGCTGAGTGTTCTGCATACAGTGTCAGTGGTGCCCCCATCACAACAGTGATGCTTTTGTCGATGGCAAAGGCTACTGCTTCTAGTGCCTGCAAACAAGGGAAATGACCCTGCATGACTGAGTCTAAGAGCCCACTGTAGCGTGCAAGAGGCTTGTGACCCAGGGGATACTTCTGTGTCAGAACTGCTGACATGTCTTGCACATTGCCTAGGTTGAATACACATACATTTCTTCCTATAGTCGGGCGTTCCTAGCACAGGGGAGTGTGTTATCTCTGATTTGAGTTTTCCGAAGGCATTGTGCATCTCAGGCATCCACGCTAGCTCCTCGTGGCCAGCTTTCACCTTTCTCATGGCCTTGAGTGAGGGAACTGCGTGTTAAGACACTGTTTCAGGGTGCCGTTCGATTGGAAGTTAGCAAAGTCCATCCTCAGTATTTGATTGAAGATACTGGGAGACTCACATTACCCTTGCGGTAGCCTCCGGTATAGTGAACACAGTCAGGTACTGACTGTCGGGTGCAGCAGAATGCCAAAGAAGGTGTTCTTGATGTCTATCATGGAAAAATAGAGGGCGTCTGTGGGTATGTTTGTTAGTATGATGGAGAGATCTGGCACTACAGGGAATTCCAGGACCACAATGTAATTGAGGGGGCACAGGTCCTGCAGCAGGCAGAGCTCCATTCAGCAATTCCACCCTAACACTATTCGAGTCGGCGAAGATGATTTCTGAAGCCCCTGGACACTCACTGAACAGCTGGTCACCTCCCATATACTGAGACTGAGCATAACGAAGATGATACATTCCACATTGCCATCGCTTAGTTGATGGCCAGTAGGACCCCGTATTCGGGCCACACCTCAACAGCCTCCAAGCAGAACAGCGCCGCTCTTGGGGTTCCTTATCAAGGTGTCCTCCTGGCAGAACATGAATTTGAGGAACAGCTGTAGTTTCCGACCCAGCAGATCCAATGCATTTGCATTGATTGTGAGGACCTTATTAGTGAAGGCCGTCAGGTCGGTGGGTGTTGCTCTTATTGGACTGTCTGTGTGATGTGGGTGGGTTAAAGACATGAGTCTTGATGGGGTAACCTCAGGGTTGTGCAGGTCATTGTCCCATCTTCTGAAAAATGAATGGTCATGTTTAGTTTGATCATTAAGTCTCTTCATAGGAGATTAGTTGGTAATGAACGTTGATATAGCAGCTGTCCCTTTACATGAGTGCCTCTCATGTCTATCTTCAGGTTTTTTTTGAAGGGGACTCTTATAACTGTATCCAAGAATCCCTGCGTGTCCATGGAGTTTTTGGATAGGGGGACGATCCCTTCCTTTAGACATGACTTTGTTGCCCCTGTGTCAATAAGAAAGCTGTAGGGCATTTTATTTATCAACACTGTTACGTTGGGTTCTGGTTCTTCCTCGGACAGTTGGGTCACTGAATGTACGGGCACGTGACAGTGTGTGTGGGTCATCCACCGGGTGCTGGACTGACCCTTGTTGGCCCACAGCTTATCTGGTTCTGGGAGTGGAGGGAATTGGTGACTCGGCTTTGGGAGTTCTAAGTACAACTTCCTTGAATCCTGGTGCTACATGCTTTATTCTATCTGAACCTCTGTGGCGGCACACTCATTAGTGCCATCCCCTTTTGCGCCCTTTTGGCCACAGCTGCTCTGACCAGGACCATCTGCTCCCAGCTCAGGGATTAGGCAGTGAAGTCCTAGTTCTATCCCAACCTCTTCCTATTTTCTCTCTTCTTCCGTCTTTCCTGGACTTGCCTCCTTTTGCACCTTACGAAGCATTGCTGCATGTAGGAGAAATTACAATCAGGATTTCCCCTCCTTTATCTGTTGCATTCCTCTGCCATTGCCATATCAGGGAAGGCATGGCTTGGCAGTTTGGGCTGGACTGTTCCCATGAGGCACAGGGTCAGACTGATTTGCATATAGCCATGTCTGAACTGGGGTGGCAGAGTGGGCTAAAGAACGGTGATGGATCAAACCCAGGTCTTTTGACTGGGTGTGAGTGTTTGATTGATTCAGATGCTCCATCCATCACCACCCCCTTTTGTACCATTGCCATATCCTCTGGCATAAAGGACCCCCCTCCAAAGGCCAGGACCGGTCAAATTAGTTCCCCTTCTTAGCCCAGTCTGCTAGCACGTCGCAGAATGGGCTTGCAAAGATTTCTCCTTCATCTCTCACTACTATCTCCCTTTGGGTCAGCCTAAAATTGTAATTTGCTTGGGCCCAGCAGCACCCACCATCGCCTTTGGATCCCAGAGGACTGGAACTCCTTTCCTCACCACCACTAGTTGTATCCCTCTCCAAAACCACTATAAAACTCTCTGTCATGCGAATGTCCCATAATCAGTGGGAGTGCATGTTCTCCGCGTCGCTGGGGTTCGATGGAGTGAACACGATGGTCAGGGGGTCACAATTTAGGGAGCTCTAGCTCTGAACTAGAGTGGGGCTGGGATTGCCCGGGCCTGCTGGCCTGTTAGACTCTCATGCCTAGATCTAACAGTTCATTTTTTGGTAGGGGCCCCTGGCTTCCTGGGTCACTGGCTCCCACAACCGGTGGGTTGGTTCATCCTAATGCGGACAGAGCAGGCATGTGGGATTGCACCTCCATACCTACATATGTTGGTGGAGATGCGGACACCTTGCTTGCTGACTGAGGGATAGGATTATCGGTCTAGGCTTCCTCGAAGGTGGCCCATAGTTATAATAGTGCCTTTCTCCTGTCCTTCTCTGTTCTGCGTATTTGCTCTGTATTTGTGTCCTCATGTGTTCAATTATGTTATTGTCAAAGGTTCCCTCCTTTGGCCAGGGAAACGCATGTGCCTTAATGTGTGTGTGCAATTCTTGGCAAAACTTGTAACGTTTTTTTGCCTGTGTGGGGAACCTGGTTTGCATGTGTTTTAGTGGTGACTCCATGATAAGTTAGGTACTTGGGACAGATGAACTCTAGTTTTTCTAGAATTAGGGAATCTTAAGTTCTACTCTGGTTATGGGGAAATGTATACACAGGGATTGCTGGTTCTAAGCACTTACTATGAGCTCAGCGCTATTTACAGATGCATCAACATGAACATTTCACAAACACAAATAGCAATGCATATGAAGGGTCACAACCTAGAAGAAAGTGCGATTGTTAAAATGTAATGACATTTGGCAGCAAAGAGCAGACTTTACTTTGATAGGCTTTGAGTGTTTACCACAAAGCTATAAGATCTGCACGCAGGCACCATATCACCACTCAGTTGGAGATAGCTGGTAATGACTCCAAAGCTCTATACCAGATTGTTAATACCTTCCTAAAACCCTCAGCATGTGAGAGCATGGATATGGCATCCCAACATCTATGTGACAGTATATCACATTTTTTCATTGAAAAAATTGATGCCATCTATGATAAAATAAAGGCACATTCCCTTGTTAGGACTGATCCAGACAATATTTCTTCGGTGCCTTTTACGTCTACCAATTTGCACTCATTTCTGGATTTTTCCTGAAATCACTCTACAAGAGGTCTTGAAGCTGTCCTTGGATATCAAAAGTGGGAGTCCGGCAGATCTTCTCCCAGCTAGGCTCATGGGGCCTCTTGGGGCAACCCTTGCTTTTGATATCCAGCAACTTGTAAATCTTTCACTTAACACTGCCAAAGTCCCTCAGGAATGGAAAACGGCCTTGGTCAGACCTATTCAGAAAAACACATCACTTCCCTGGACCAACATGTCCAATTTGAGACCAATTTCCCTGTTACCTTTTCTAGGAAAAATAATTGAGAAACATACCAACAAACATCTCTCAACATATCTGGAACATTCCAACAGCCTCGATCCATCACAGTCAGGTTTCAGGCCTAAACACAGCACTGAAACGGCCTTGCTGTCGATAACAGATGATCTACGTATGTACCAGGACAACGGTTTTTCAGTTGTCCTGGTGCTGCTTGATTTATCGGCAGCGTTCGATACCATATCTCATAACATCTTGATCGAACGCCTGTCTGTGAGTGGAATCGGTGGTAGGGCACTGGACTGGATCAAAAGCTTCCTCTCGAATCGCACCCAACGTGTCATCATGGGTGACTTTAGATCTGAAGAGGTTAAAATCACCAAGGGGGTTCCACAAGGATCGTGTTTAAGTCCGACCCTATTCAACACCTATGTGGCCCCCTTGGCAGAAATAACCAGAGCTTTTGGTTTCAGCCCAGTATCATATGCTGATGATACGCAGCTACTCTTTCCTTTTAAACACCTTACCCCGGAGATTATACAATCTTTCTCTGATGGGATGAAGGCAGTAGCGCGATGGATGTCCCGAAATTTTTTACAATGTAATGTTGGGAAAACAGAAGTGATGCTTTTTGGGAAAGCTAAAATCCAATGGTCTCCTGATTGGTGGCCTTCGGACCTCGGCCCAGTCCCTGAACCCAAATCTATAATTAAGAACTTGGGAGTACGGCTTGAACCTGAGTTGACCATGACACAGAATGTCAATGTAACAGTGGGATCCTGCTTCCATGTGATTGGTCTTCTTCGCAGGATTTTTCCTTTTTTGCCTGACTCTTACAGAAGAACTTTAGTCCAGGCTTTGGTGATCAGCCGCCTAGATTACTGCAACGGTCTCTTAGTAGGAGCTAATGAAGAGGTCCTTGACCGTTTGCAGGTAATACAGAATACGGCGGCCAGATTGGTACTAAATGCACCTCCCAGATCTCCATCTAAGCCTTTACTACGCAAACTCCATTGGCTGCCTATACGTTTGCAAGTCAAGTTTAAGACGTGCTGTATTATTCACAAAAGTCTTCATGATCTGGTACCTGTATATTTGTCTACTAAATTTGCTCCATATAACCCCACTCGTACCCTCAGATCCAGCCAACAGCTGCTGCTAAAAGTACCGAAAATTAATAAGACCAGACTTGGCGGCAGGGCCTTGTCGATAGTGGGCCCTACATATTGGAACATGCTCCCTCTATCATTAAGGCAATGCTCGGATCATTTGCTTTTTAGGAAAAACTTTAAAACGTTCTTGTTTAGTCTAACTAGCTAAATTAGTTTTGTTCTCTGGAATCACAGTCCCAATTCTACTGCCACTGCTGTTGTTCCATCAGATTAGATGTCAGAAGCGCGGAGATACTCCTTCGGGAGTCTATTCATAGCGCTATACAAACCTGCAATAAATAAATAAAATAAAATATGAAATAGTGATTGTGAGAAATAGCAACACCTTCATATAGCACATTGAGACTTTGACAAAATACTATACTCAAGACAAAATACAGTTGCATTAATTTACCAGCACTACAGTATCAAATCATCACAACACCAAATATACCTTGCACCAAATATACCTTGCATCAATTCAAATTCTATAATAAAAAAAAGCTGGCAAAAGAAAAATTATTACTTTGTCAAAAATACCTTACCTGCTGCTAGCACATGCTATCCTGTGACTAGGGGAAGTCCTGCATGAAGCACAGAACTAAGTGAGTCAGATATTCTGTCAATATCGCCTCAGTGACAAAGAAAATGAAAACATTTTTGTGGAGAAAAGGAATAACTCGAAGAACCACAGGCCCCTCTTTGCCAAACTTAACCTACACCTGAACTCCCTGGTCCAAATCTTTTTTCCTATTGTCCAAATTGCACCCTGTATCACTTCTAGGGGCCAAGCATACCATATGTGTCAAGCTCAGTGGTCCAAGGGAACAACACCTCTTACTTCTTTCAGATATCGGTATTAAGAAAATGGAAGCACTGAGAAAACCCTTTTTGACAAAAAATAGGATTAAGTGGCAGCCCTATAACACACCCAGGGCCCTGTCCAGCGGTCCAAGCATTGAGGCCTCATCCCTGTATCACACCCACGGGACAAGCATACCATATGTGTCACACTCAGAGGTTAAAGCAACAACCAATATGTACCTTTTCTAGCGTGCTGGCTATAAACAAAGGTGACCTCTGCGAGAGCGTCTCTGATGCCACCCTGCGACTATTCAGTTGGGGCACATAAAATAGCTAACATGCCAGATTTCTGTCAGTGGCAGGTTGCTCAGGTTAAATTTTTGTGCTTCATCCAAGTTTGTCATATGCCAAATGCTGGGACTAAGGATCAGATGTAGTTGTGGTATCCTTTGCATTGCATTAAATGGCTTTTGGAATGTATAGTGAGGGTTGGAATGTTCTTATGTGTTCTGTGTTGGGAGGTTCTATGGAAGTCAGTTGTATGCTGACTGGGAGACTGTTGGGACCTTTTGTGGTTGTTAAGCTGCTCCTTCATCTTATGGAATAAACTTCTACTGAACCTACCTGGAACATCGGCTATTACCTTTATTCTACAACATATTTGGCGACAAGCGGGAGTTTCTAATAGTGGAGGAGAGCATTCACTGAGTTGATAAGGAAAACTCAAGGTACCCTTTTTAGTTTATTACTCGTGCGTGTTGCACCAGCTGCTGTTTATATTTGATGTGTTTTGATTGCACCAGCGGCGGGCAAGCTATTTTGGCGTTTTTTCTTCTTCGATTTATCGTTCTATTTTGCATTGATGGCAACTGCAGCTGATTTGTCCAGTGTATGTTGATGGCACCCGCGGCAGAGTTTTATTGGAAATTTAATTGGCTATAGCATTATCGACACATTTAAAAGATAATTTCTCGTACCTCAACGGTCATTGGAATCCTGTTTGAATTGGTAGTAGCGTTCTCACTCTTCGTCACTCTTCAAGTGCATTCTGGGTCCAAATGCATTATGGGTGCGTGACGTCTGACGCTAATCACGTCGTCGGCCATTTTGGATTGGTCTGAGTTTCGTTTTCATATTCTTGCCAACAGCGATGTGCACGCTTCCTGCTTAAAGTTATTTCTGCACGTCTGGAAATCTATTTGTATTGTCAGCGATGTGCATCAGATTTCTGTCATCAGCGATGTGCACGCTTCTTTTTTAAAGTTATTTCTGCACATCTGGGAATCCATTTCTTTCGTCAGCGACGTGCACGCTTCATGTTAAGTGAATTTATTAAAAAAAAAAATTTCTTAGCTTTAATTTTCGGTTACTGTAACTTACCTATTTGTTAATAGTTATTGCGATATTATAGCTATGATGTCAAATATTATTGTTCCTCCTCATTTTTTGCCTACAGCTGGAGAACCTAAAATGGAATGGGATTTATGGTATCCCATGTTTTTAGCATATGTTGAGGTGTTGGAGGAGGATGGATGTTCGTCTAAAAGGAAATTAGACTTACTGCGACTTTCTTCAGGGGGTCAAGGAATTAAGGAACTTTCTGAGTTACCTCCATTAGAAGACTCTGATGAAACAGATGTTTTTGAAATCGCGATGAAACAATTGAGCACCAGGTTTGGAAAAAAAATTAATACAGTTATGGAACGTTTCAAATTTTATTCTCGTGCTCAAAGGGATGATGAATCCATTGAAAATTACATTTCGGTTCTACGTGCTTTAGCTGGGTTGTGTGCTTTTGACCCTATCAACTATGAGCAAGTCTTGAGAGACCAAATTATGATGAAGACCAAAAGTAAAAAAATACAAGAAAGGTTATGGTTGGGCACGGAGTCGTCAATATTGCCAAAGGTATTGAGCAATCGGAAAAGTTTGTGAAGGAAATTAGAGGTCAAGGACAAAGTATTACGGTCAAGATGCAAGATTCGGTGCCAGAAGTTTCTATGGTGAAAAATCAGGTGGTAAAAAAGAAACCATCTTCATTCCCTTTTAAAAAAGAAAATTATTCAAAATACTATAAAAGTGTGAATAAACATAATTTTATGATTTGTTATAGATGTGGCAGTTTTGATCATGTTGGTAATTTAAAAAATTGCCCAGCATTGAACAAAATTTGTGTCAAATGTAAGAAGACAGGTCATTTTGGTAAAATGTGTCGTTCTCCCCAAAAGGTAAATTGTATTGCTTTTGATGAAGAAAATATGGTTGAAGAATTTAGTGAATTTAATTGTATTTCATGTATTTCAAGCAACAATTGTAGAAGTTTTCCATCTGGCATTGTAAAAATTGATGGGAAAGATGTATCTATGCTTATTGACTCTTGTGTTTGGTACTCAATCATCAGCAAAGACTTGTTTGTGGAAATCTGGGGTACTAGGGAATATTTGAGTCCAGATAGTAGACCTGGTAGTTATTCTGGACATACAATTAATTTAGAAGGATTCTTTTGGGCTGATCTCAATTTCAAAGGCAGATCTACTAAGGGGAAAGTGTATATAGCTCAGAAGGGTGAATCAATTTTGGGATGGTCTCACCAAAAAGAAATGGGGATTAAACTAGACCCGAATGCTTCACCTCCTGTGTATATAGTGTCATCTGATAATGAAAAGTTTGTGTCTGACATTAAGGATTTGTTTCCTAAGGTATTTGATGACAAGTTAGGTGAATATGCAGATTTTAAACATAAAATTGTACTTAAAGAATCTGCAGTTCCTGTAAGGCCTCAAGTGCGCAATGTACCATTGGCATATCGGGACAAATTAAAGGGGATTTTGAATGATTTAGTTAGTTCAAATATTATTGAACCCATAGAATCCTCTCCTTGGGTTTTTCCAGTGGTTCTTTCCCTTAAAGCCAACGGAGATCTCCGCTTATGCGTTGATCTTCGAAGTTTAAATAAGGAGATCTGGACGGATAGACATCCTTTACCTAAAATTCATGAGTTAATTTCTACGCTTTCTGGTGCTCGTGTTTTTTCCACCCTAGACCTTGCAAGCGCTTATCATCAAGTGGTTTTACATGATGACTCCAAGAACTTAACAGCGTTCATTACACCAGAGGGGATGTATCGTTACTTGAGAGTGCCATTTGGTCTTGCAAGTGCTGCATCCGTGTTTCAGAGGCTCATGAAAGAAATGTTAGAGGGATGTAGTGGTGCGATTGCATTTCAAGACAATATTTTAGTTAATGGGAAAGATTTTAATGATCATGACTTGAATTTGAAAGCTGTGTTGAATAAGATACAGTTGAAGGGTTTAACGCTCAGGTTTTCTAAATGTAAATTTAGACAAGACAGAGTTGAATACCTAGGGCATGAAATTTTATGTGAGGGTATCAAACCAAAGTTTGACCATATTTCAAGTATTTCTAAAACACCTGCTCCTTCCAATAAATGAACAATTTTTTTTTTAGGTTTGACTGAATATTTCAAAAAATTTGTTAAGAATTATGCTTCTAAGGTATCATCATTACGGTTATTGCTTAAGAAGAATGCTAAATTTGAGTGTGAATGTTTCTCCTATTGAGTGTGCTGAAGGACCGTGGTGTAGATTGGGTATTGATATAATTGGGCCTTTGAATATTTCTGGTTCTAAGGAAGTTTTTGGTTTAGTGTTGGTGGACTATTGGTGGACTATTTTTCAAAGTGGCCAGAAATTAAAATTGTGGAGAAAATGTATTCGGTTCAGGTTATAGATTTTCTTAAAAGTGTGTTTAGTAGGGAAGGTTTACCATCTGAAATTATTTCGGATAATGGTACACAGTTCACTAGCAGGGAAATTTAATTGTTTTTCAAAGAACAAGGCATTGTTCACAAGAGGGTTTCAAATTATAATCCTCAAGGAAACGGTCAGGTTGAGCGTTTTAATAGAGTGATTAAAGAGTCTATTCAATTGGCTATTAAGAGTGGCTTGGATTGGAGGAAAGCATTGTGTGCTACTTTACTTACGTACCGTTTGACTCCTAATACGGTCACTGGCTGTTCACCATTTGAGATGTTAAGGGGAAGAAAAGCTGGATCTAAATTGTTGCCCTCTTGGTTGAAGTAAAATAAGTTTGATGAGCCCAGTGTAAGTCTATCAAAAGTTAGGGAACGTGTCAAGAGATATCAGGAGAAAATGTGTAAAAATTCTGGTAAACATAGTTTTGTTGATTATAAAGTTCGGATTGGTGATCTGGTTCGTGTAAAACTGGGTGGTTCTACATCCAAAAAGTGGTCTAAATGGTCTGATCCGGTGGGAGTTACTGAGGTTTTCAGTAAGGCAGTTAGAGTTGATGGAGGGAAAATTTGGAATTTTAGACGTGTATCAATATTTAGACCAGGCAAATCACTATGTAACCCGCATATGTTTGAATCTCAGTCAATTCCAGTTCAAGAAGATGTTGCTCAAAACTTTATGGACAATTTTAATGATTTTGAGAATGTACAAGATAGTGCTGGAAATGTACAAGTTAGTTCTTATTATACTGAATGTTTAGGCAATAGTACTGATGCTGTTTATGATCCTTTGTGTAATCGTAGTAAGGAATGCAGTTCTAATTTGGAGCAAAATTTTGCTGGATCTGAACTTGATTGTGGGAGCTCTGTTGAGCCTTTAGCTCAAAATTCTGGTGTTCGGAAAAGTTCACGTATCAAATATGTTCCTGTGAAAATGAAAGATTTAGTTATATTTAAAAAAAAAATTGTGTTTTTAGTTTTTTTTGTTTTGTTTTTTAAGGGGGAGCTGTGTGGTATCCTTTGCATTGAATTAAGTGGCTTTTGGAATGTATAGGGAGGGTTGGAATGTTCTTATGTGTTCTGTGTTGGGAGGTTCTATGGGAGTCAGTTGTATGCTGACTGGGAGACTGTTGGGAGCTGTTGTGGTTGTTAAGCTGCTCCTTTATCTTATGGAACAAACTTCTACTGAACCTACCTGGAACATCGGCTATTACCTTTCTTCTACAACAGTAGTCTCTTACCCACTGACGGTAGATTCAGGACGGACCTCTTCAGAGCAGATTCAGCAGAACATCCAATCAATTGCAGAGTCTGCTAACCTTCCTTGCTGCCCAAATGTGAATCCTTTCGGGCTTGTGTCGGGTCCAAGGTACCAATCTCTCCTGGATGGCTTGCCAAAATATTACCTTGAAAAAACAAAAGACAAGAGGTGTTTGGCAAAACAAGAACAGTTGATTTAATTACACACCTCGGCTGGGAGCACAGTTACAGAATCAATCTGAACAGGGTTTTACGCACTTCTTTGGGTATCATAAAGTACTTTATTAATCCTTTTTTGGTAACAGAATACAGGCCTTGTCTGTGGAGTCACAAATATGGCCCCTGATGACAAATGCAGGTGGGCCTAGACCTTACGTGGACACAATAGGGTACAGTGGGTAACGTGTGCAGATGTCAGGCATAAGGGACACATGATCATTGCATGTACAGTGTGTGCTGTATCCTGATTGGCTATGTGTTTCTAACTTCATGTGGTATCTGACTTTATGGTGTTTTGGGAATGTGTGCACACTTTTGGCCATGTGTGCTTTATCTGGGCCTATCTCCCTGGAGCATTGTGGTATCACTGTGCTTATCTGGGGGATTGACCTGCGTTTCCTGTTCTGATGTTTGTCTACTGGCTATGTGCCACTCCACATGTGACCTCTCAATCAGTAACCTCAGGACTAGGTTGCAGAGCCTGCCTGACATTTTCTGAGTCGGGGTTGAGGAGAGTTCATGACAGGAGAATTTGATAATAGAGATTTGATTTTGTTCTTCTGTGCGAGTGTATCATTATAAACATTGGCATCGATTGCACTGCTTATGGGCTCATGCATGTCATCACTTATGACATGGTCAGTTACATTACTGATGACATCTCAAATGACATCATCCACAGAGCCACTCACACACCCACTCACTTCTCTATACAACCTCTCATACACCCACTCACACACCCACACAACCACTCACATACCCATTCACAGACCCATACAAGTACTTACACAATTGCTCACTCGTCCATAGAGCCACTCACAAACCCCCTCACTCACTCATATAGCCATTCACACAACCACTCACTCACCCATAGAGCTACTCATACAACCAGTCACTTACCCATACAGCTACTCACACATCTATGTATTCACCTACACAGCCACTCACACACCCACTCAATCACCCATACAGCCTCTCAACAAAGCCACACACTCATCCTTACAAGCCCTCACACACTCACTTACATACTCATTCACACATCCATACAATGACTCCTACATCCACACAAAAATTCCACTCACTAATACAGCCATTCACAGCCACTCACTCTCAATATAGCCACTCCCACACCAACTCATTTAACTAAATGCCCACTCAAACAGCTACTCACTCCCCCTACAGCCACTTACACACCCAGCCGCTCACTTATACAACCATTCAGACACCCACTCAAACATACAGCCACTCACTCACCCATACAGCCACAAACACACCCACTCACCAATATACTCACTCACACACCCTCTCACTTACCCACACAGCTACTCACACACCCACTTATATACCCTTAGAGCCACTCACACACTGACATGGACACTCAATCACACATGGATACAGCCAGTCACATAGAAACTCACATAATATATATTAGAAGTAGTATCACTCATTAGTAGTACACCTAGCATACTAATTTAACTTTTTATGTAGCTTAGTATATACTCTTAGCAAATACTTAAACACACTGAATGATTTAATCAGTGATGCCATTTGAGATATCATCAGTGAAGTTACTGACCATGTCATGAGTGATGTAATATGTGAAGTCATAAGGAGTGCATTGCGGGACATAAGTTATAGGTAGCTCAGGTACCCATAACTGCTGAATTTCTATGTTTTTGTACGAGTGAAATCTGAGTTTCATTATAACGTCCCTGTAACCTTTGGCTTTTTCAGTGAATATATATATATCTATGTGCATGCATGCCAGACATTACAACAGCACTGCAGGATAAAGTTATGTGTTGCAAAGTCCTGTGTTGTATAACAACATGCTGTATAGGTCAATGTTTTGTAATGTAAAGGCTTGCATGGTAAAGACTTGTGTTGCAAAGTCTGATTTCAATCACAACGTATATGGCCACACCCAACCACTGACATCTTCAGAAAACCTTAGCCCAGATGTACTAATGCTTTGTACTGGGTTTGCATTACTTTTGCAACGCAAATCCAAAGCAAAGTGTTACGCTGGGATTTACCATCCAACACAAATCAGGATTTGCATTGAATAGTTTCTCAATGTAATGCACAAGTGTTCTATACACTGCTCTGCCCATGTGTTCTGAGGCAAATCCCTATCTACAAATATTCATAAACAGGGATTTGTGCTGACATTTTACACCTCCTTGAAGCAGATGTAACAAGGGGCGCTGTTTTCATTTCCTCCCATGTCTCCTGCTTTACATTATTGTTAGAAATGGGGGTCTCTAGTTGGCAGAGGTAGGTACCTTTGTCCAAATAGGTATCCTTTCTGCTAGTCACGGTAATGGGGATACACTCCTAAAATACCCCCTGCTCATCCACTTGGTAGTGTGGCAGGAGCAGACAGGCTTATCTTAGAGGTAGTGTGTAAAGCATTACATACAGCAACACAGTAAAAACACTACAAATTGACACTACACCAGTTTAGAAAAATAAGTGATCTTTATCTAACCCAAAACAAGACCAATCGACAAAAAACCACAATACAGTATTAAAAATAAGGCTTTCAAATGGTAGAAATTGTTCTGTTCAATGCAAGTTGTAAATGTGACACTTTTCTCAAAGGTACCTTTGATGTGTCATGCAAAACAAACAAAATGGCCACAGGGAAGGTGATGCGTCAGTTCCTTCCACTCAGGGAAGATGATGCGTCGATTCCTTGCTCCGGAGGAGGTGATGCGTCTGTTCCTTACTGCAGCACAGGGTAGTTGATGCGTCTGTTCCTTACCAGAGGGAAGGTGATGTGTTGTTTTCTTACTGCTTGGGGGTTCAAGCATCTGTTTCTTACTGCTGCCCCCAACGATATGACATTGTTGGCACCTCGATGCGATGCATCAATCCGGTACGATGCGTGGTTTCGTGCAGTCGCACACCAGGCTTGCGTCAGGATCAGTGCGGTGATCTCGGACTTCGGACATCGTTGCACCCGATGCGTCAAGCAGCTACTTCTCAGGCCGCGGCAGGCACTGCGACGGTTTCTTCGGCAATGCGTCAAAACAGGTGTGGATGCGGCACGCTTCTTCGGTGTTGCATCGATTTTCTAGCTCCCAGCGACAAACAGTCTCTAGAGGTCCTAAACAGCAGTAGGCACCTCTATGTAGGTTGGAATTCCCATCAAGGAAATTCAGAGGAGCTGGTGGTGAAGTCTTTGGGTCCCTGAGACTTCAGAACAGGAGGCAAGCTCAGTTTCAAGCCCTTGGAGATATTTTCTTAAAGCAGGTGACAAAGCAAACAGCAAAGTAATTTTCCTCCTTTCCTTGGCAGCAAGCAGCCACTGCAGGCAAACCCCAGACAGCAAACAGCACAGGGGCAGTATTCCTCCTCAGCTTATCCGGCTCTTCTCCTTAGCAAAGGTTCCTCTAGATTTCCCAGATGTGATCTAAAAGTCTGGGGTCTGGGCCCCTCTTTTTATATCGAAAAATCTTTTGTTCTCTGAAGGCAGAGAGTGTCTGTACCCAGCCAAAACCAGTTCTGTGGGGCATTATACAAGTGCACACACTCCATTGTCAGTGTGAGCCCTGGCTCCAAACAGACCACAGGGGGGTGAGCCGTCATTGTGGAAGGCAGGGACAACCCTATTCAGGTGAAGGTGCTACTCCACCCACCACTCCAAATGCAGACCAGGCCTCTTCAGCCCAGCCCTGGCTCATCAAACTTCTGGAGCCGCTGCCCTTCTCCAACCTCTGTCATCGAAAAGCCAGACATGCAATGCACAAACCTAGCAGAGGCACACCGGATTGTTAGACAAGAAAATACCTACTTTCTAAAAGTGGTATTTTGAAACACAGAATGTAAAAATCACCCTCACTAAAAGATCACTTAAACATTCTGAGTTCAGGCATACTAAACTTTACTTTCTATCTTGTTCCCAGGGTCAGTTATGTTTCCAAGATGTTATAAACAAACTCCCCATTCTTTCCTATGTGAACAGATAGCCTTGCAATAGTAAAATATGAAATTAGCAGTTTTTCACTATCAGGATATGCCACACACATCAGGGCATGGCTTACCTTTCACATACAACGCACTCTGCCCACTGGGGTACTTTGGGCCACCTTTCGAGGTGACTAATATGTAGAAAAGGGAATGTTTAGGGACTGGCAAGTGTGTATACTTGCCAAGTCGACATGGCAGTCCCAGACTGCACACAGGCTCTGCAATGGCAGGCCTGAGTCACATTTTACAAGCTGCTTCTGTGGGTGGCACAATCAGTGCTGCAAGCCCACCAGCAGCATTTTAATTACAGACCTTGGGCACACATAGTGCACTGTACTAGGGTCTGACAAGTAAATCAAATATGCCAATCATGGAATCACTAATCCATAACATCAATTTACAAAGAGAGCATATGCACTTTAGCACTGATCAGCGGTGGTAAAGTGCCCAGAGTCATAAAATCACCAACAACAGGTCAGAAAAAATACAGGAAGAAGGCAAAAAGTTCTGGAATGACCCGCAAAAAGGGCCAAGTTCAACAATTATACAACAAATATACAAAGCAGGAAATGTATTAAACTGTAGATATGGCACAGTTCTGCCCTTTCCCTTTCACGCAACGCAGCAACATTTTATAAATTTGTCTTCAATCTGGGCCTTAGTGTCTCTCCCCCACCCTGTGAGACAGCCATGCCAACCAAATGAAGCTACTGTTATCAGCGTCTGCTTTTACAAAGCATGGTTTGTGATTTCCAGGAGCAGCCCTGCAGAGATGAAGGTCTGCATAGTCAGATATCCCGTTGTCAAATAATTGCTGCTGTCAAGATACTGAGGCATAGGGGGAAGCTTAAGAGCTAAAGTGGCCCGTGGGAGGAAACCGAAGCTTGCTAGTATCAGAACATTGCTATGATCTATGAAAAATATAATGATCTTCTGCCCCTAAGCTTTTAAAGTTACCATGCACAGCTTCAGTAACAGTGCACTACCCAATCACCCCCTCCTTTGACGGCTGAAAGCTTTTTCTTCCACAAAGAATACGCCGGTAGCGGGTCCTGTGCGCGGGGGGAGGGTATTTCTTTTTTCTCTGTTTCTAGTGTTTCATTTCGTGACAATGTTGCTCAGTAGTGTGTTTGGTGACTCATCTGCCTCTCCGCTCTTGGGCATAGTAACTGCGCCTGCCAAATTCAGAGCTAAGTACTGTATTCATGATTGTACAGCAATCAAGCTGTGGCGCGGCGCCATCTTTTAACAAGATGGAAATGGAAGAGCTGGAGAGCTGAGAGTAGTTTCAAAGGAACAGTGTGAAGCCAAAAGTGCACAGTACAACATGCATCATGAGTTCCTGAAATCCTACCACATGTGAATTTTAATGACTCCAGCTGCCATAATTGAGTTTGAAAATTATGTTCTGTACTCATTAGGGAACTAGAAATTGAAGGTGTATCCTGCAAATACAGCGTGTGGCTCTATTTGGAAGTAGTGGGGCGCGCTTTTGTGTCCTCAGACCATAATGTAGAACCCTGGCAGGTGTTCTGCAGCCCCAGAGAATGGGCCCTGTTCTTCTTTTCATCAATAATTGAAATATAATTTGCAATGAATGCTTCAGGCGCTAAGCAGAGTTAATTATTGAATGAATGCGTGCTTTTACCCGACTTTGCATAATTAAGGCCACCATCGTGCCTTCAAAGGCATTAAAAGGGACTACATTGGCTTCTGACCATGTAATAGGGTACCAAAGCAGACACCAACAGGCACACAAACAATATAAAATGCAAACTATATACAAAAAGCAGTCTATTGCTATTTATCAATTCTATGTGCTTAGACAATTCACTAAAGTGGGCAAAATGTAAAACGTCGCTGCTATACAAAATACCTGAAAAAAGCAAACAAAATATTAAACACAACTGAGCTACCTGAAAAGTATTCATTTTGATTTGAAATTCAAACTTTAAGAAACATTCGTAAAATACATAGGTTAAGTTGTGGCACACATGCATTATCTAATTTGTTTTTGCAAGTAATTGTAATTGTAAAAGTTATTGTTCTGTTAATTAAAACCATTACAATAGATAGGATCTGCAGTAGATAAAAAAGTTGTCAGATAAAATTAAACACGTCTGTATATAAAACGTGCAAATAGACTATGTATGAAAAGTACATTACAGCGTATATTTGCTGGAGTTGAACTAATAAGTCATTAGGGTTGTGACGGGTTACTCGCTCCTTAATTCTGAAATTTACAATGTCTATGTTTAATATTTGTAGAGGCAGTCAGTTCACTTCAGAATTCTCCACCCTAGGGTCAGTCCACACTATGAGATCGGGCTGTTTGCTTGCCTTTGCCCTTCCTTGCTGGCTAAAACGGTGCTCAAGGATAGACTTCGCCTCAGCATGGCCATGACGTCTGCGCATCTTGCCAGTGCCCCGGGGCCGAGTGTGAAAAGCACGTGCTGGAAGCGTGCAGGCAAGTGCGAGCCCCGAGGGCCAGGCATGCTGCTTTAATTAGCTGTCTCCTCGGAAGCTCCAAGGAGGGGCAGCAGCATAGCAGGTGGAAGCAGGATTGGTTTCGGAAAGAGCAACGCCTGCAAGCTCTCCTGCCTCTGTGGCTGACCCAGGAGGGATTGCAACATTTGATTGGCGGACCTAGCGAGCTCATATAAAAGATCTGTCTGTGAGTTTCCGCATTTATAGTCCGGGGCAGCTCTAGGCTCATGGCGGCCCTGGGCAGGTAGGGGCCCCGGAAGAGGAGTTCCGGGCGGGGCGGAGCGCGGAGGCCAGTGAAAAGGGGGGGGTCAGGGTGTTTGGAAGTGGAACAGAGCCGGAAGCCGCCAAATCCCTGCCAGGGGCCGCCACGCAAATATGCATCCATCCTCAGAGGATTCTTATATTAAGAGTATATATTGGCGTGGTGGCCCCTGGGGTTTGGTGGCCCTGTGCAGGTGCACAGCTTGCATATGCCTAAGGTTGCCCCTGCTATAGTTTCCTGTAGATGCGGCTGTGGAGACCCGAGTACGTATGAAGCGTTTAGCACCAGTGCCACGTCTGAGTTCCTGTTTAGCAATTTTATGCAATTGAAGTTAAAAGATTAAAAGTAAAAAAAAAAAAGTAGTGGCATATGCAATAAAATCAAACAAAGCAACTTAAGAACCATTGCATCGCGCTGCAAGAGATCAGAATTTTTTTTATCACTTAAGTGCAAACCATCCAAGTGACTGAAGTAAGCTCACCCCCTGGCCAATGCTGTATGCTTTCTTGAGTGGAATTAATGTGGGATTAACAGTTGAAAAGAACAAATTATGAAGAGGACTAGCCTAAATGTATTCATGTCTTCCAGCTGTATACATGTGGAGTTAAGAATAGTAACTCTATACTTACCTATCTATACCCACCTTCAGAATATTGTTGTAGTTGATATACTGGAAATTATATTTTTGGGGGATAATTTTGGAATTTACCCTCTCTGAATGGTCAACCCCAGACTTTCTTCCTACAAGCTCCTGTTTTCTGGGGAACAGACTTTGCAATGCACCATTTACATCGCAGTGCCTTCACCACGCTTTTGTTACTCTTGCTTTAGTTTAGCACGTGTAGGCCTTTACCACGTATGTCTTTACCACGCCTTAAAGGTACATATGGGGTGTTGCCCCCCAAAAAGATAAAAAAATATAAAT
This sequence comes from Lissotriton helveticus, assembly GCF_964261635.1. NCBI lineage: Eukaryota > Metazoa > Chordata > Amphibia > Caudata > Salamandridae > Lissotriton > Lissotriton helveticus. Next base: position 133,583,183 of record NC_136065.1, read on the forward strand.
ATATATATATATATATATATATATTTATTTAAACTTACCTTAGTAATGCGTGATAATGGGATGCATATGCGTGCTAAACAAATGTGTGCAAACAAATGCGTTTACTAGCATTGTACCAACAAACAATCTGTTTTCTGAACCAGTTTCTGTTGGTTTTAGGACCCTTCACACTTTACAACTGCTAATCACTGTTAAAGTGCTTGGGTCCTCGCCTTAAAACATGGTAAAAATTGGCTTACACCCAACTGACACATTTCAATTACTTGTAAGTCCCTAGTAAAGTGGTACTTTGTGTACTCAGGGCCTGTAAATTAAATGTTATTAATGGGCTGCAGCACTGATTGTGCCTCTCCATAAATAGCCTTTTAAAAATGTCTCAAGTCTGCCATTGCAGCATGTGTGTGCAGTTTAAAACTGCCTTTGTGACCTGGCACAATAATTCTTTGATTTAAACCTTCCTTTTTTAATACATTTAAGTCTCCGTATACAGTAGGCTCTATACACCCCAGATAGTAGGGTGCAGTGCATTTAAAAAGTTGGACGTGTACCTTTACGTTTTACATGACCTGGTAGTAAAAAACTCTTACATTTATTTTTTACTACTGGAAGGCCTGCCTCTCCCTTAAGATAACTTTGAATTACCTTAGTACATTTAGTAAATGTCATCTTTCAACTGGGAGCAAGTAGAAATTTCGAGTTTGGTGCGTAAAGAATTGTAATTTAAACCCATCTTTAATGGGGAAGTTAGATTTTAAGTCACAGTTCTGAAAATGCCAATTTTAGAAAGTGACAAAAAGAGCAATTGATGAACGGAATGCTGAAGGATGTCAAACAATCATCCCTAGTACTGAGATCTTGGCCTAAATCCATTGTTTTTTTGTTCACCATGCCATTTCAGTTTGGAACCAGCCATATGCAAATCAGTCTTGACCCTGCTGCCCATGGCAACAATACAGCTGTAACTGTCACGCCAGGTCCTCCCTGGATCGGAACAAGAATCCTGGGACTGTTTTCAGGGTATCTTCCATCATGAGCCAGGCTAGCTTGAATCCAGTGGCACAGTGAGCATGGGATCCATGTTTGGGCATATCCTTCCCCCTTAGTCCCAATTTTGATCCCGTTAGGAAAGCCTTCCGACCGGCCCGGTTCTGGAGAGCTTTCCAAGTGAATCGCGCTCCAGAAGTCCATGCAACCGATTCCGATGCATCCGCATAGTGATGGACTCGGTTCGCTCGGACTCCCATTGAACTCTACAGGGTCCTCTGGGGAAAAGCGTGCACCCTGTGGTGGGCACCCTATGGTGCTCGCCACATTGTGCATGCATTGAAAGGGGGTACCCATGGGTACCACCACGGGACCGATTCAGATGGCCCCAGGTGAAGGGGTCTGATTCCCACAGCTGTCTCATCTAGGCAAAACTGAGTCAATACGGCTGTCAGAATCGTGCATCGTATTCGCTTGTTTGGAAGCCGACTCCATTGCGCGGCATGATTTCGCTGCCAATGACTTAGACTGCCAGGATCGGGTTTGGAAATGATTCGGTTGGCACGTACGAGATCTGTGCATGGTACTTGGTCATTTGGAACGGGGACGATTCGGTCTGAAACATAGGCTTCGAATCGAATTTGCTCATTCCCGAACCCGTCGGGAGGCCTTCGTAATGGGATCGCAATCGGGACCTTAGAGTGATAAAAGTAAAAAGAACAAATGATTCTCACTTGCAACATGAAGTGCACTGGCAGAGGGAAGGTGAAAATTAGGAATATCCACTCCTCCCTCTTTCCATTTCTGCTTCAATGTGAATAATTTGATGACTCCTCTTGCACTCCCACTATAACTCCATCCATAATTTATCCAATTCGGCAAAGCTCTTTTTAAGAATTTCAAATGTTGCGCCTTGTAAGATATAAAAGCAGCGCAGTAGGAAGATCAATTTTGTCAAGGTCACCTTTCCCATCAGGGACAATCTAAGTGTGTTCCAGAATGTAATAGATGTTCCAAATCCATCCACCAACCTGCCAATATTCAACTTATTACCTGCTACTTCATCGTGTGTGATGCGGAAGCCAAGATATCTGAATAATCTGTCAGTAAGTCAGCCCCACTTCAGCTAGACGTTGGTCTTTAACCCCTTGACCGGGGCACAAATTCCGCTGCAGTGCTGGGGAATTAATGAGTGGGCATGTTTCGAACCGCCTCCGGCTAACTTCTGCACACGCCCACTGTGATGTCAGACGGCCGGGGATTAAGAAGCCCCAACGGAAACAATTTGGATTTAGAGCAATCAATATAAAGACCCAGGACCTCTTCGATTTCAGTTCAGGTGTGCAGCTGGATAGGCTGCAAATATGTTGGTTGTCCGAGGTGCAGCAGGGCATTATCCACATATAATGACACTACATGTGTGGCACTTCCCAACTGAATCCAACAAAGCCTGAGCACTTCCCTCAGCTTTGCAAGGCATTGGTTGAACAGCAAGTGCAAACAGCAATGTGGAGAGTGAGCAACGCTGTCTGGTGCCTCTATTCAAAGTAAATCTTTCAGTCACTACCCCCATATGCAGCCTCACCATTAGTCTTGTGTGTAACAATTTGACCCATTGAACATAGTTTCTACCCATCCCTAAGCGATTCAGCACCTCCTATAAATTGTCCCAGCACACCGAGTCAAAAGCTTGCTCGATGTCCAGCAACTCCAGATCATATTCAGCATCTATCAAGGGTAGAGCATGTAACACATGCGATAACCACCGTATGTTGAATAATGTGTTTCTGTGTGGAATGAAGCCATAATGGTGCTTAATCACCAAATCTGGATATACTCCAACAATCCTGTTGCCAGTACTTTGCTTGTTGATATGACCTAGTAGGGGAGAGTATGTTGTTTGGCTGGCAGATGTTTAAAGTGAGGTATAGGGTCGGTTTAAGGGATCTGAAGTGATGTGTAGTCTGATGGTTTTTGGCAGGTGTGGAAAACCTGCCTGTGATTACAGCAGAATTAAAGCTACTACTCAATAACATTTTGGAAATAACCTCTTGGGTATTAATCTCATTGGAAGTAATTGCACTGATAGTTTAATCACAGTAGCTGTAGCAGATTAACAGAGTTCACCGCGTTTTAGGGCACTGTAGGTGACATTCAAGTACAGCCTGTGACACACGACATGCGCTGTGATTGTGGGCAACTTTATACGTACTTATGCGTGGTCATTGGCAAGGTGTCAGCTAAATGTTGTGCAATTAATGGGTAACAGGCTGTGCAGCAAGCCATTGGTAAAGTTTGAATAAATAATCATAAATATTTATGCTGAAGTGTTGCAGGGTTCCATGTATTAAACATTTGTGACATGGTTTACACCGTTAGAATAGAACAGGCCATACACACTCTTTGTACCACCAAGGGCCCAGCTTCTTTTTGAAGATGTCAGTGATTGGCTCTCCTACTCCTGACTGGTCATGCTTTACTGATACTTTAACGCACACTTTGTCCTTCAAGCTTATAGCAAATTTGATGCCAAGCAAGGATGTTTCTTGCATTAGAGCACACACATACATCTGCAGGCTGGTGAGAGGATTACAGAGAAGTGTGTGTTCTTGATCCATCTAAGGGGTGCAGGATCAATGCAGCCCAAAGAATGTTGGACTTGGATTTGCCAATTGCTTGGTTCAAATCCAACTGGTTCTGCAGCTGCTGCTGAGGAAAGCCTTCTTAATCCCAGTACAGCTTGTTAGCTTACTGCTGGCTTTACCTCCTCCAGGCCGCGCCCATTAACAGCACAGTATGCTTGGTGTTAACTTTCCTCTGGATGTGGAGCTGGCTTAGTGAAGAGTAAAATTAAACGCTGCGCGCTGCACGGTTTTGGTTGCCATTTTGAGCTGGTTTCTATCACTCTTTTGTCCAGTTTGCTCTCTAAGCCTGTGGAGTCCGGTAACGGCACCAGAGCAGGGGTCCTTAACCTTTCCTCTTCAGTGGATCCCCACCTAAACATTACTGGGATTCAGGGACCTCCAATGGTTCATTATTGGAATACGGGGGACATCAGTCTAAGCAATTTCGATGATTTTAACTGCAAAACAATACACAAAAATACAAATAAAAAGCATTCATCCAACAAAAACATATGATGAAATATTTTCTTTAATTTACAAACAAATATTTTAAAAAATCAAACATTTTAATTTAAATAATAAGGTAGGAGCTTCTCGAAATGCAACTTAGCACCCCCACTGTCCAAATTATATTCTGTTTGATGCACTCGCACTGCTCCACGAATCGACCTGAGGATACTGACTTTATTTTTAGCCTCCAATTTGAAATCCCTTCACATTAACAGAACGTTTTACATTTTTCAATTTACATTTTGCTTCTTTATTTATATACACTTTATTAATCTGTTAATATAGTTGATGTATTTAAGCAGTCATGTACCCCTTGAGTAGATGTGGCAGACCCCCGGGGGTCCCCAGACCAGAGGTTTAGAATCACTGCCCCAGAGGGATCTTTTCACATCCACCTGAACAAAGACAACCTGAAGAGGAGCCTAAAGCTTGTGGCCTAATCACAGCATACTTGTTTACTCTCCAGGTCTTTTACATGCCATCAAAACCATAACACACAACTTCCCAGGGAAGTAAAGTGCCATTGTTTGGGAGAATGAATGGGATTTTGACCCCTTGCGTGCGTGCGTCGGCCAACGGCCGTCGCAAGCACTACCTCGGTAGTGCTGCGCACGTCCATTGGCTGACGCGGCCCCGCCCATTCAGTAGAACTCCCGCACTGCGGCGGAATCTGCGCCTCGGTAAAGGAGTTAATGAAGTGGGTGGGGTGTTAGATCTTCTCCCAGGGCAGGGGTATAAAGTCCTGTGCTCCTCGTATGTAATTATCCACCTCTAACTCTGTTGTCTTGCAACCTTATCTCAGAGAGGTCCTTCACTATAGGCATGGGTGCGCATTACAATTGTCCTGCAAAACCACATCACGCCCAATAGAGAAACACACAGGGGTCTATTCACAGCAACATTTTGAAATACGTAAATTAGTAATCTTGTAGTACTCTTTTACTTGTGAATTGGCCATAAAACATTTCAAATTGGATTAAAATGGAAATTACAAGGGAATAGTCACACACAATTAGTACAAATAGAAAGGAAGGTGCCGTCTTTGCACTTTTACTGATAGGGTCGTTTACGGCTGATTTAAAAAGTCATGTAAGAGTACGTAAAAGAGTACTCCTGTGATACTACTCCCCGATCTCAGAAACGCTTTTGTGAATCGGCCCAGCGTCAGTCAGGGAAAAGTAAACATGGACAGGGTAATACAGATATCTGCAAGCATGTAATTGCTGCAGCTTTTAATTATGCAGACGTTAATGTCAAGACAATAGACACAGCAGATATGCACCGCAAGACATTGGGGTAGGAACATTTTGTTATAGATTACCAGTAATTAGGAGTTCACAGATTTTGGTCCTTGGCGTCGCCCATGATCACTGATTTGAGATCTTTATTTACACAATAAGTAAAATGGCAGTATCAGGAATCTTGCAGTTTACCTGTCATTTATGTATTTATTGTGTATCTCTTTGGTACCGCACACTCAGTCACAGGTTCCATATGTTGAAAGGAGAATCAGAAAGAGGTAGGGAAAGAGGCAGGTACAGAGGAACTTTCAAATGTAAAGAGGAAAGTGAAAGCAAAACACGGACCGTGAGCAACACGTTTGTTCACGTTCTGGTTCTGCGTTGTGACATCACAGCTGGCCAGAAGAGGGTGGTATACTCAGGTTTTTAAGTGGTCCGGGTCTCACCGGTGCTGAGCACTGGCAGTTTTATAAAGGGGGCCTCGAAATGGGTCTCTATTGGGCTCTGTTTTGTGCCCTGGCACAGACGGACTGCAGTGACAGCACATCGATGTGCCCTGCTCACACTGCTCACTTCTCACTAGTGGAGAAGTTCTGTCATGACGTCATGCCAGGTGAGCATTGATGGGGAAGGGAAATCCTTTAAAGAGAGTCATTTTCTCTCTGGATTTCCTTTAGGAACAGCAACATCGTAGTGGTATCACCGGGGCTTTAAGCGGAAGCTTTTTCAATCTATATCTATACTAATATAATAAAGAAAGAGCCCAAACCTTTGAGGCGGGTAATCTCAGGAACCACAGCACCAATCACAACACCCAATACAGCGTTGGAAAGGGCAGTTGCAGCAGAAGGACATAGGCTATGCAGACGCCCACCATATACATTTAAAAGGTAAAAGAACTGTGCCAGAAAAGTAGTCCCTTGTGGGCGTGTCTGCGTTGTGCTGTGGGCGTGTGCTGGGGGCGTGACAAACGCTGGGGGCGTGTGGTACGTTCCGCCCTTCATGCCATGTCTCATATCGTGTGCTGTGGGCGTGTGCTGGGGGCGCAGGCGTGTGCGGGGCACGGGCGTGTGCGAGGCGCGGGATTACGGGAAAAAAAAAGCGAGCGTTGTGCCCAATATTTCATTGTTTTTTCTTCCCAGGTTCTGTACATTCCAGCTCCGGGTGTCCACCCTGCTCCCTTTAAATACCCCTGCACCCCATAATCATAACCCACCCTTACTCCTTAAAATACCCAACACCCTTAAACACTAACCCATCTTAACCCTATAAATATACCCTGTACCCCAAAACCCAAACCTATCCTTAAACCCTAAAAATACCCCTGCACCCCAAAACCCAAACCTAGCCCTGTACCCTATAAATACCCCTGTACCTCAAAACCCAAATCTACCCCATAACCCTAAAAATACCCCTGTACCCCAAAACCCAAACCTAGCCCTGAACCCTAAAAATACCCCTGTACCCCAAAACCCAAACCTACCCCTGAACCCTAAAATACCCCTGTACCCCAAAACCCAAACCTAGCCCTGAACCCTTAAAATACCCCTGTACCCCAAAACCCAAACCTACCCCTGAACCCTAAAAATACTCCTGTACCCCAAAACCCAAACCTAGCCCTGAACCATAAAAATAACCCTGTACCCCAAAACCCAAACCTACCCCTGAACCCTAAAAATACCCCTGTACCCCCAAACCTAGCCCTGAACCCTTAAAATACCCCTGTACCCCAAAACCCAAACCTACCCCTGAACCATATAAATACCCCTATACCCCAAAACCCAAACCTAGCCCTGAACCCTAAAAATGCTCCTGTACCCCAAAACCCATACCTATCCCTAAACCCTAAAACTACCCCTGTATCCCATAACCCAAAACTATATCTGAACCCTTAAATACCCAAACACCCCAAAACATATACCTCAGTACCCCAAAACATATACCCCTATACCCATACTTACCTTATCCAAACATTTTTAAAAAACATGCTTTTACCATTCATGCATTTACAACGAATTTCGTTGTAAATGTTTGCGTGGTAAAGCATATAAAATGTAATGCCATGCGTTATAATGCCATTGCGGAGTCATGGTACTTTCGTAATGAAAGTATGCGGAGTGATGGTATGAGGAAAGAAAGTTGCGGAATAATGGGTGTTTACCCTCCCCCGGTAAGTACATTGGTGACACGGCGGCCCACATCTACAGCAACATACTCATCTTTTTTCACCACCGATTTGAAAAATGCACAGGTCTCTCTCATTGATGGCCAGCACCGACATACACTTTTAGACACACCTCCTGCCACAAGTTCTAGAATTGCGAACTTTAGACCTGTGGAGCTACGATCGAATCTCGGCATCAGCTCAACATCCTGTGATTCCAGGCAAATCCCTTTGTCTCCCCGTGCCTACCACAAATGAATGTGTTCTTCTGTAATGTAAATTGTGTTCATGCCATGTTGTCGAGTTGGCGCTATATAATATTGCAAGGAAAAATAAAGTAGGGAAACTCGAGTTCACACACTACTGAACGCGCACTCTTAAGTGCATCAGCAGTGCACTGTGAATCGGAGCGTTTCACAGGCCTGTCACAGATAAGAAATGCTATCAAAACGAAATCCTACAAAACAATATACTACTGGCCGGCAGCAATTCATACCCAGACAACGTCGGGACGGGCTGCAAGTATTATATACAAGCCATAGTTGCTGCTTATTTATCTTATGCAATTAAAAACCATTGACAAAGCCAATAGTCCTGACTTGTTGTAGGTCTGATGTTACTTCTTGTACCATATATCTGGATGCATTAACAGAAACAGGACATATTCTTAGCTCACGTGTTTTTAAGCCACGCCCTTAATCTCATTGGACATGCCCCTTTGAAAGACCCCCCAGTTTTTTCATCCCACTTAAAGCCCTAGGTATACTTCTGCTTTCCTGACGTCAAGTGGCCCTGTTCGTGTCTCAGGGCTGCACCCAGATTCTTCTAGGCCTCTTTGCCTAAGGTGCACCAGGTCTTGCCTCTTATGATCTTTGTCTTTTGAAGTGAACGTAGGGTTGCCACCTTTCGCAGCTAAACCATGTACGATTGGACTTGATTGCTAAGGGTCCATCAATCACTTTTTAGGTGCAAACTCCTAGTATAAGGCCAGCAAATAGGAAGTGGGTGCAAATTGCTCAAATTAGTGGGTGCACAAATTGCACTGAAAAAATATGGGCGAATATGACCCATTCTTTGCAGTGGTCTGTTCGAGCCAAAAACCTAGCCTAAAATAACTCCAGGTTGAAGATGAGCTGAGGAACCCTTTTGCTATGGGAGGTGTGCATGCTTTGTCACCATGTTGACTTATGGGGGGAAATGAGGGGCGGTCAAAAGTAAGCCAAGATCCTGAATGTACTTATAGGTTATGCCTAGTGAACGCAATGCTTAATTACTCTGGAAAGGTGGTTGCTGATCATTTTAATGTTTTTTTTTATTTTGTTCATATTTTTGTTAGAGAGTTATTCCAATATTGTTTTACAATATACTAAGTTTTATCCATGTTATTTTTTCAAGGTTGCTGTATTTATTGGCAATCGGGTGGGTAGAACTTAATTAAAAAACTGTCATTACGGTTGCATTTATAGTACTTTTTCCATATACAATGGGTTTGAGTTTATTTGAATTTGCTCAGTTACATAAATCCATTGCAATACAGTTCAACAAACAGTAAAATACATAAATGCCCAACTATTTAGAAGAATGTGACAAATTGCAACAAATGCTTACAGTGACAATTAGCAGATTTAGAGAACATCAACAGATCTACGTCATCAGCTGATGTGCAAACACACCGAAAAGTGCAGTCTAGGTTTTAACGTGTTGACCCTTAATCACAGTAAAACACCGAGGAGCATAAAATACCCTAGCGCCCTTTGTGGAGAAAGAACTGGGATGCACAGGTTTGAGAAGATGTGGCATCTTACTCAAGTTTGCTAAAAAGCAAGCAGGTTATATAATAAAAGTTGTGCGCGTATTAAAAATTCGTTGTGATAAAATCTGCGTCAGCGAATAATGTGCAAGCAGTACACTGAAGTGAGACCCAGGTGGATTGGACCATTTTGACCGCTTTTCCCACCGTAAGGAAGCATTAAAAGGGCAGAGCGAGCCGCTAGTGTGCCGAGAGACCAATCAAGTGCAGAGAAATCGATAAAGTGCAGGCTGGAGGAGTTCAAGATGGCCGATACGCAGCCCCCGGCCCTCACACACAGCAAAGAAGGAATTAGAAAGCAAACACCCAAAGAGAAGCAGATCGAGAAAGTGCAGACACGGCAAGTTCTAGAGTGCCAAAAGAGAACATGCTGTGTGAATCGATAAGGCTGTCGGACCATTAGCCACTAGTGAGACCTGTTTAATTGGCTTGTACCTCTGGGAAGCCGCATGCTTCTTCTAGCTAAGTCAGCAGGGCTGGACTGGGAACTCAAATCAGCCTTGAAAAGGTACTAGAACCAGCCCCTAGAGAAGCACTGCCTGGCCCCGGGAGGCTGGACAGGTTTGCTTGCCGCTTTTGTCAATAGGGGGCGATTTTGCAGCATTGCTTCAAAACTGCACCCATCACTGCAAAAACCTTCCAGCCTCCCAGGGAAACACCTGATGCCCGGTATGGCCAGTCCGGCCCTGTACATCCGCCTGAAGGCGATTACAGGCCAGCCAGGAGCCCTCTCTGGGTGCAGATGGAAGTCTTTTTCCACAAATGGTCCATGCAACTGTTTCTAAAATTAGTATTTACTGTTATGGAATGTGCACAAAGTAAAGCACTGTGTGTTTTTTTTTGGGGAAAACTTTACTATACAAAGAATACTGAAAACTGCCAACACAAATATGCATCACTTCCTGATTTCACGGACCGTCCATCTTTTAGAATGATGTACACAAGGAGGAATCCCAAATTAGGAACGCCTTACAGACGTCATACTAAAATCGAAATGGGAAATCTCAGTAAGGAATGCGTTTTCCCATGCGAGAGGCCCAGTGAGTTCACTCGGGGCCTCTCGCAGTTATCTTTTAAACTGAAGAGGCTGCCTGCAGAGACCCCTCCCGAGCCTCCCTCGTGCAGACTGTGAGCCCATTGTCATTCTGAGACTGCAGATGATTATCACTTTAGAATGGCAATGGGCCCAAATGTTTTGACAGCATGTGTTGTGCCTTCTCCTGCATGGGACTAGGGCAAAGAATTCTGCTTTTGTCTTGGGGCTATGCTGGAGAAAATAAAAATAAAATAACTAACACTGTTTTCACTGTACATTTAAAAGACAGATTTCAACATACAAATAAAAAAAATACTATTTATTAATGTTTATTGTTACTAGCACAAATCTTGATTGCAGAAAGGGCCTGATGGCGCTTTGCAAAGTTGCGCGCATACTGAAAAACTGTGAAGTGCACGATTGGCTCAACCTTATATAAACTTATTTTGACTTGTATTTATTTTGGTTGTCTATTTACTTACTTATATATTATTGTGCCACCTCCTCTGATATGTCTGTAAAACGTATGTTTTGTCCCAAATTTTTGACCTGAATTTTGATCCTTTGTCCTAAATTTTTACACTGAACATCCTGAATTTGCACCCATGCCAGTTGGTAACCCTAGTACCAACACGCAGTAACATCGCGGGGTGGTTGCATCATAAACACTCACTTATGTGGGAATGTTGGTTTAACCCTGCGATACATGTGCATGGCCAATAAATAAGTGTGGGCGTGGCTGAGGGAGTCAGTCGCAACCCAGCCCTATAACCACAAGCTGGCTCAGTGTCATTATTTACTATTAAATAATTATCTAATGTGGTGCTCGAACCAATGCCCCGCCACCTGCAGCGTGTGCCATTGGTTGCCTGCTGCATTCTTGGTGCACAGCAGAGCCGACACGCAGTCGCTGCTCACTGCCTAACTCTGACCCCGTGACGTCATCAGAGACTGCCATCCTCGACCCTCCGTGCACCATCTCCTGAGGTGGGTGTGCCTTTCCCATCCGATCCATAAGATTGGAAGCGGGTACAAAGCCCCTGCCTCCAGTGCTGTCTAGTTGTAGTTGCTGCCTGCCCCGCCCTGTCTGCAGCACTCAGGGGCCCTGCCCAGCTCCGTCCCAAGGCTATCGGAGCTGCCCAGGTCTAGGCCAGCTGGCAGATTCCTTGGTGTGGAGTCTGCCTCAACTGCCACAATCAACCAAATTAAAACACAAAAGCAACATAAAACAATATAAATGAATGAATATATGAACAAATTGAGAACACAAGGTGGAAATAGCAAAACAAATAGATCAAAAGAGATCCCTCCCACAGCTCCCTCAATACCTTAAGTGAGGACCCAAGGACAGTTGTCGTAGTATACATAGCCGTGCAGCCCACACTCAGTGTGAAACCCCTACAGCACACTACTGCAAGCCACTCTACATAGTGCCTACCCTTGGGTAGGAGGCTGCACCACCACACAGCATGTGGTGTCAGTTCTTGTGCCACCAGGACCTCAATACGCAACTGCAGTGCCCTACTGCTGGCTGCTCTCATAGCAAAATTGACTCAATTCCAACGATAGAACCATCATCGATTGTGCTATGTCCGCTCTCACACCCAAATGGAGAGACTGGGTAGAACGCCTACAGTTTTATTTCGAGTGTGCAAAGATCGCGACAGAGCGGCACACAGCCCTCCTGTTGCATCAAGGTGGCAAAGACATCCACAACATATTCAAGACCCTGTTCGAAGCGACTCCCAAGTCTCACGCCACACTACTCAGAGCCCTCAATGCTCACATCGAGCCAATGGCAACCTGCGACAATGAGCGGTTCGTGTTCCGCCAAGCCCGCCAAGAACCAGGTGAATCAATAGACACCTTTCACTGCCGACTTAAAGAACTAGCAAGCACTGCGGTTTTCATGATGCACAAGAAGAGATCAGAGGGCAAATAATACAGGGCTATTCCTCCACGAAAGTGAGAGAAACTGTACTTTAAGAGTCTGGCAAGTCACCTCTAGGCATTCTGACACTCGGGCGATCACAAGAACTATCCAAAGCCAGGGCGTCCCACATGGAGGCTGTCCTCCATAGAACCATTAACGAAGAACCAGTCAATGTTATCCAAGCAGCAGCTCAACAGACCAGAAATGTCCACAGGAGAAATGAAAAGAATGCGGAAACTGTAGAGGGACGCCCCACAGGTTTGTAGACTGTGTGGGTGTGGCTGAGGGAGTCAGTCACAACCCAGTCCTATAACCAGAAGCTGCCTCAGCGTAATTATTTACCATTAAAAAAGTATCAAATACGGCCCAACGCCAAAAAGCCAGCAACATCACAGGAAATATGCAAATGATTAGCTTGAAAAGCATGCTCCCACTCTGTCTTAGCCTTCAACTTGGCACACTCACAAAGCCAGGAACTCTCAAGGTGAAGACTAAAGCACTTGAAGAGCTGAAAGCATTAGCAAAAATTATTGGAAAGAGGAAAGGCCTATGATAAAGTATGTCAAGCAACTTCTTGGAGGGTGACTGCTATTTCTGCCTCTTTGAGGTCCTCTTTGCTTCATCTTATTAAATTGTGTTACAGAAGTACTTTGTTTGTATTTTGTGTTGGTTTCTATAAAAACGTATATGCATATGTACCCGAATAATGATTTTTAGAAAAGGTGAAATTGAATACAGTAAAATAATAATGTAACATTTTTATCTAAATTAATATTAAGTAATGTTAGAAGTGTATAACAATTATAAATACGTTTTATAGGATTTTTGTTAGCTAATTAAAATTCCCCCCCAATAAATATTCAGATTTCCACAAATATTTGTGTTTGGAATAATGAGATTAAACCTGACGCAGCACCCCAAAAATGTATACGCTTTCTTCAGCGTTTGTGGGATTAAAGTTACAATTTTAAATATGACCGCCCAAATGTATGCACATTCCTCAATTGTATATTGGTCTGGAGATCGAATAGTTAATCTGACTCCCCCAGCCAAAAATATATGCACTTTACACAATATATGTCGGGCTCATACATAACTTCCTATTCTTTTTCAGCAAATCTGTCGAAACAACTGCAATTTATAGTTGCATTTAGAATCTCGAAATTGTATTTAGAAAATTTCTTATTTTACACACCAGGGGAAAATTCTTCAGAACTTATGGATGCCTGTCCATGATACATTTTATTATAGCTGATGTTGTTTGTGATAGCGAACAGTTTTCACAATATGCACATTTTCACACTGCTGTGCACCTAGAATTACTATATGGTTTGCTTTTGATGCTCCTCTTTACCTAAGAATTCAGTGGATCAGTAATCATGTATTATTAGGCTTAAAGGATCCCCCAGTCATAAATATTGAAGGTATTGCAAGTCACTTGTGAGTTCCATGACCTCACAAAGCCCTTCGGCCTGCGGCATCTTGATTACATATGGTCATGGATCTCATTGGTCACTTCCAGTATACTCATTATTTAAAGTTGGGGGAACCTTTTTTCCCTTTTCTTTACCAAGCCCAGTAGGACATTCCTCCTACTTAGTTTCTTCTTGGAGGGGGCAGGGATCAGGCCCAACAGTACTTGTTACATTTGTAGTGGGATCTGCCAACCAGTTGCCCTACTCGGGTTGTCTAGTACCGCCCGCCAGTAGGGAGTTAGAATAGGTTGGGGGTAGCTTATCCTATTTATATAACAGATCTATATTTATATGGACCACATAAGTCCATGATTGCTTGGAAAAGCACCTCAAAATAAATTATGTGTCAGCATTGACAGGATAAGCCTCATATAACAGCCTACTAAAGGGGTCATTTTGCCTAGTTTGGCTTGTGTGGCCAGTCCAAACGATTAAAATGTGCCTTCTATGTTGGTGATAATCTTTCCCCTGAAGCGTCCCTATATGTAGCAAGATCCTTTGCGAGGGAATCTGTCAAGCTCGCCCTACCATGGGAGCATGGCCACTTATTGCAGTTCCAATGGCGGGCCACAAACCGGGTTTTCTCCTGCTGCAGTGTGGGGGGCATTTGTGAACCATAGTTGGCATGAATGGCCAGGACCAAAAAAATGCTGCTAGGAATGGTCTAGTAATTTAAAAAAGACAGTAGTTCCTGACTCATGAGTCACTACACCAAGCGAGGACGGACGGAAGCAGTTCCTCACTACAGATTATCCTTTTTTTTCTCATACAAAGACTCAACCTAGACTGCAGTGACTGCGACCCAGGCCCACATAGTCAAGATTCTCATACTGAAAGGAATCCTTGAAACAGAAAGGACAGCCACTGGCCCCCATACGGAACTGTTAGAGTCATGCACTTACTAGGGAACCCGGCTGGGTTTCCTAGTGAGTCATTTTTACCTTATTTCACTTGCACGCGGTTTCCCACGCATCTCTACATTGAGCAATTCCAATACCAGATGTCCCCCACATCATAAGTCCTGAAGAGACCCTATATCCTTGTTAGGGTCGAAACGCCGTCGACAATTGAGAAAAAGAGAACCTATATAAACTGACATTCTATCATCCTATAGATGTTGTATAAAAGAAAAAAAGAAACGGGTCGCTTTTGTAGTTAAAAAACTTTATTTGAAACCTGCACATATTATTTCACAAATGTTATTTATATGCCTTGGTTCAAACTTTCACTTGGGACACAATCCACAATTGTAAATACTTGATGTAAAAATTGTTTCAAAAAGTTATTTGTTTTTTCAACACAATACAAACCAATCAGTGCTTTTGAGTCCCTTTCTATCTGACAAGTAAACACTGTTTATACATGCAAATGTTCGTACTTGTTTTATCCAATTATATTAAGAATTTTTTCCCCACAGGAACTACTGTCTTTTTTAAATTACTCAATCACCCTGGTTCTGTTGTGTGTAGGGTTCCCTTGGTTTCCCTTTTCGAGGAATCGTCTAGGGTCTGTCAGAAAACGTCCCCACTGGTGGACCCAATGGCGAATACAGTGTTGGGAAAATTGCATTACTCCGTACTCTAGGGAAACTAAGAGGAGGATGGACAAAGATAACCTGTTAATTTAAAAATTGCTTGTGAAGTGAATGGGGCATGAATCCTTGACTCAGATATCCATCTTGCTCTATCTCTCTGTCTCCATTCCTCTCCAGGTACTGTGGCAATGGATTTGCAGAACACGGAGTGCCGGCCTGTAAGCAGCAGCAAACTTACCTTGCCAGCGGAGAATGGCTCAGGTAGCCGAAGGCCGAGCATTGCACCTGTTCTGGAAATAGCAGACAGTACCACTGTTCTGCCGTGCGATCTCTTGAGTGACCAATCAGAAGATGAGATGACCCCATCAGACGATGAAGGCATTCACGTTCTAGAGTAAGTCAACTTTAAGTCATGGGACCCAGAATTGACACTTGCTCTTCTGTGACCACCAACCACATTAAAATACATGAAAACCTATCTCTTAGAATGGAGAAAATGCACGAATGCTTTTTCACGTGATTTTTATGGTCATGTATTTTGTAATGTAGCTTTAAGTATACCATGCACCTTCTTAAGTTCCCGGCAAGTGTCATCTCTTATATATTCCTCAGTGTAGGCTGTGCTAGAGAATGAACTTCAATTGGTGACGTTCACTTGCTGGTTCTTTGGCTGTACCTCATTATAGCTGCTTACAGGTAAGTGTCGCTATATGTAGAACATCCAATATACAGAGGAAATCACTACTAGTCTAAAAACAGTTGTCAAACTATGGTCAACCATGTTTGACTGCAGCAAAACTTGGCTTGCTAATGAATCTCCGAGCCGGAAATACAAATGTGAATAAACCGTTTGAGATGTATATTCTTTCCCTGTTTATATTTCCTAATTTTTATTTTGTTGTGATTGGCGTTGCCTGTTTTTTCTGTTTTTCGTATTTTCTTATCCCTTGGGTTTTGTTTATTTCTTGTGGGGGAAAGACACTTAACACAGTTATGAGTTCCATTGTTAAGTTAGCTTCTATTGCTTGGAAACCTTCAGACCAGCAACAGCAAGAAGACAGATGACAAAAATAGAAACACTAAAAATAAGCATACATTTGATGTTGTCAGGTATAGATCCCTGTTTTTCTCCATATTATTGAAGGTAGACTTGGGTTTAAATGAACCTAAGGTGCTCATGTTTCTTTGGCTCCTGTGTATATTGCCTCGTGTATAATGGGAGGCGGGTGGTGATGGGTGTAGTTGAACTGTGCCGATGTCATGGCCCCTACACATATATGTAAATTTATATAGGACGATCCTAGGTAAAAAGAAGCAAACTAGTGTACAGGGATAGTGGGAGTTGAAGTTGAAGTTAGAGCTGGTTTGGGAGATGGACAAGAAACCCGAAAGATGCAGTAAAGAGCAGGTTTTAAAGAGAAACAAGAACCTGGGTGGAGGGCACAGGAAGACGCACATTGAAGGACAAGGAAGAGAGACATTATGGGGCTGAGAGATACAGGCAAGGGGATTAGCAGGTTGCCAGAGATTGAGCAAGGACATGAGGCTGACAACAAGCAACAGTGGGAGGTTCTCAGCCTGGTGTAGGAGACAGGAAGTGGGACACGGTCAAGGGATGTCGTGTACCAGAGGAGGGATGAAACATGGTGTGGGGGCTGCTTGATGAGCGGTGGAGTTTAAGTTGGAATTACAAGAGTGGAGCAGGACTGGGGTGGTGCGTCAAAGGTTCAAAAATCTCTCATTTAGGTCAAGTACCTCAAGTTCCTTTGCGTAGCTGTGGATCTCTTCCAATGTGACTAATAAGAATACTAGTGTTTGTTGTGAGTTACTCACATCTCCAGCATTAGGAAATTGTTTATTTGATTCAAGCATCAATTGGAATGATGAGCAGTAGGTACCAAGTGACCATGTGAGAGATGTGCCTTGTAAAATACTCCTGGTAAAGAGGGCCCTTGGTTGGTTATAAATGTATTTTTGGACAATGTGTGTTGAACCAACTTTGTTAGTTGTGATTTTTGTCATTTCTTTTCCTGGCAACAACTCGAGAATCAATCATGGATGTAATGCTGTCATGTATATTTGGTTTAATACCCATTTGAAGGACAGTTAATTAGGGGTGGACAAAACCAATGCATCATTTGTCAAATCTATAAGTGGAGGAGCAAACCTTTTTCTTGTGAGGCCGCCACCCACTTCACCCACTGGCTTCACCCACTTCCTTCACTGGCACTGCCTACCTCCTCCTGGTCAATGTCCGAAAAAATGTTGGGGCCAGCAAATGAGTCTGCCTTCCTCAAAATGGGT
Organism: Lissotriton helveticus; assembly: GCF_964261635.1. Taxonomy (NCBI): domain Eukaryota; kingdom Metazoa; phylum Chordata; class Amphibia; order Caudata; family Salamandridae; genus Lissotriton; species Lissotriton helveticus. The sequence continues at coordinate 133,600,798 of NC_136065.1, forward strand.
TCTGGAGGTTACCGCCTTGACCACCGTCAAAAAAAATAACATTGCAAGGTAAAACTTTCCACTGGACCGAACCTGGTCCTTCTATCTCACCTGCACTCCATCATGGTTGGCCTTAAATATTGTCTTTGACCTGGTCTAGAGCAACTAGATACACAAAGTCATATATATATATCCATTTACATTTACATATGTGGTTCTCTACATCCGATTTGTGTTATTTTGGTGTATTTGCTCAGTGTAATTTTCTCTATTTCTATAAATTAGAGTGGGATTTTAGTTGCGTTGTGCTCTCTACTTTTTATGTTTTTTTGGTGCTGACAAATGTATCACAGATTTTAAGAGTTAAGCTTGTCTACTCTCTGTTACAGCTACCAACAGTTGAGCTCAGGTCTAAATTATCGAGACCTAAATGGACCTATTAAGGAATAGTGAAATTATTACTTGGAGAGGGTTACCATTAATTTTAAATAACAATACTCTTCCTCCCTAGGTGCATATAGGGTGAGGGAAAAAGTAAGGACTAGGAGGCCCATTATGATGTCGGGCGGATTAACAAAGCGGCAGGCACCGCGCGGTGCCTGCCACTTTGTTTATGCAAATGCATCAATGCATTATTAGCATTGTGGCGGGCAGTGCAGAGAGCACCGCCCACCACAATGCTAAAAATGCAGGATGTACCGGCCACTGTGGTGAGCACATCCTAATACCCCCCACGGGACCCCTGCCCTTATGGCGGGCGGTCCCGAATTCTGACAGGTTGGCGGGCGGACAAAGTCCGCCTGTCATCCTAATGAGCCCCTAGGTGTTAGGGTAAGGGTTAATATAAAGGAGGGTTTTTTACAAAGCAAATTAGGCAGTGGACCACTCAAGACCTTTGGAAGCACCAACTCAAATATCGCCAGTTATTTAAGTAAACTCAATCTTTCATGTAGCGTGCAACAAACAAATACTCCCTGCCCTGAGAGTATATCCCAAATCCTTGGGAAGAGTCAGTATCAAATCAAACTTTGGAGTGCACAGCCAGTCAATTCCAAATCTCCACCATGTGTGGTTAATAAAGTTTGTGCGCTTGAATATTTTCCACAATAAAGGACGCTGTATCCATAAATGCCACAAAAGTTCAAATTTCTTTAATAATCCAATAAGGTACCTTATTGGATTATTAAAGAAATTTGAACTTTAATATAAAGGAGGGATTTAGGGCCAGAGTAGCGGTGAGGGTTAAATTATGTTTAGTAATAGTGATAGAACTTGAATATGAGTAGGGCTCAATGTGTAAGGCTAAGGTCAAATAAAAGGATGGAGTTTGCATCAGAGTTGCAATTGGGAATACCCCTAGCATTAAGGTTGATGCCATATTTGCGTAGTTTTGTCAATTTTTATTATGATTCTTTTTTAAGGTAGTTATCCATACTAATATAAAAAAGAGAAAGCCCAAACCTTTGAGGCGGGTAATCTCAGGAACCACAGCACCAATCACAACACCCAATACAGCGTTGGAAAGGGCAGTTGCAGCAGAAGGACATAGGCCAAGCAGACGCCCACCATATACCTTTAAAAGGTAAAAGAACCGTGCCAGCAAAGTAGTCCCTTGTGGGCGGGTCTGCGTTGTGCTGTGGGCTTGTGCTGGGGGCGTGACAAATGCTGGGGGCGTGTGGTACGTTCCGCCCTTCATGCCATGTCTCATATCGTATGCTGTGGGTGTGTGCTGAGGGCGTAGGTGTGTGCGGGGCACGGGATTACGGAAAGAAAAAAAGCGGGCGTTGTTCCCAATATTTCATTGTTTTTTCTTCCCAGGTTCTGTACATTCCAGCTCCGGGTGTCCACCCTGCTCCCTTTAAATACCCCTGCACCCCATAATCATAAACCACCCTTACTCCTTAAAATACCCCAACACCCTTAAGCACTAACCCATCTTAACCCTATAAATATACCCTGTGCCCCAAAACCCAAACCTATCCCTAAACCCTAAAAATACCCCTGTACCCCAAAACCCAAACCTAGCCCTTAACCCTATAAATACCCCTGTAACTCAAAACCCAAACCTAGCCCTGAACCCTTAAAATACCCCTGTACCCCAAAACCCAAATCTACCCCTGAACCCTAAAAATACCCCTGTACCCCAAAACCCAAACCTAGCCCTGAACCATAAAAATAACCCTGTACCCCAAAACGCAAACCTACCCCTGAACCCTAAAATACCCCTGTACCCCAAAACCCAAACCTAGCCCTGAACCCTTAAAATACCCCTGTACCCCAAAACCCATACCTATCCCTAAACCCTAAAACTACCCCTGTACCCCATAACCCAAAACTATATCTGAACCCTTAAAATACCCAAACACCTCAAAACATATACCTCAGTACCCCAAAACATATACCCCTATACCCATACTTACCTTATCCAAACATTTAAAAAAAACATGCTTTTACCATTCATGCATTTACAACGAATTTCGTTGTAAATGTATGCGTGGTAAAATCATTTAAAATGTAATGCCATGCGTTATAATGGCATTGAAGAGTCATGGTACTTTCGTAATGAAAGTATGCGGAGTGATGGTATGCGGAAAGAAAGTTGCGGAATAATGGGTGTTTACCCTCCCCCGGTAAGTACATTGGTGCCACGGTGTCCCACATCTCCAGCAACATACTCATATTTTTTCACCACCGATTTGAAAAATGCACAGGTCTCTCTCATTGATGGCCAGCACCGACATACACTTTTAGACACACCTCCCGCCACAAGTTCTAGAATTGCGAACTTTAGAGCTGGGGAGCTACGTTTGAATCTCGGCATCAGCTCAACATCCTGTGATTCCAGGCAAATCGCTTTATCTCCCCGTGCCTACCACAAATGAATGTGTTCTTCTGTTATGTAAATTGTACTCATGCCATGTTGTTGAGTTCGCGCTATATAATATTGCAAGGAAAAATAAAGTAGGGAAACTCGAGTTCACACACTACTGAACGCGCACTCTTAAGTGCATCAGCAGTGCACTGTGAATCGGAGCGTTTCACAGGCCTGTCACAGATAAGAAATGCTAGCTAAACGAAATCCTACAAAACAATATACTACTGGCCGGCAGCAATTCATACCCGGACAACGTTGGGACGGGCTGCTAGTAGTTTATTAATTATGGGGACGTTATTGGTTTTTGTTTTATTATGCCATTCTTGGTTGTCACATAGATCTGCGAGGATGTTCCAGAGGTCGGGTATGTTTTAGTGTAATTCTCCTGAATGCCTGCTGAAGATTAACCCCGGGCGTTGAACTCCGCTCTGCCAGCGGATTTTGCAGAGATTTACCAACTCAGTGCTCTGCTGGACACGCCAAGTTGGGCAAATCTCTGCTTCTGTGGCGGAGCGGAGTACGAGGCTAGTCCCATATTACAAATATTTTAAAAAAACACCACTTATCTTGTCTTCTGTCTTCCCTCCTCCTTGCCGCGGTGTCTCCCTTTTTCTAGCGTCCTCCTCCTCACCACCCTGTAGGTATTATGTCATGCGTGAACTGCGCAGTTCAAGCAGTTCATGGAAGACGTAATACCTACAGGGATGCGAGGAGGACAACGCGGGAAGAAGGGAGACACCGCGGTGAGGAGCAGGAAGGCAGAAGACAAGGTAAGTGTTTTTAAAAAAAAACTTTTTATATTGCTCTGTGTGGTGATGTTACCGGGGTGGGGTGGAGCGGAGCTCTGCGTAGTTCCACAGAGGTTTTTTTGTTACTCCCTGGAACTACGCGGAGCTCCACTACGCATACCCTCCCCAGGGTTACTGAAGATGGTAAATGAATGCCACCATTCAGCCGGAAATGGGACGTCACCTGACTGCAAATTCAGCCCCACATTTACCCTCAATCCCTGATTATGTGTATGAAGTCCTATCCATCCACTGCTCTTTCTGTCGGTGTCCACAATACATATGAGAAAATGGGGTAATTTCTTCACTGGGCCCATATCACCGCTGTAGCTTCCTCTGGATAAATGCAGCCAGAGATTTATGTTGGGTGAGTCCTGCTGGGACTTAGAATCAGTAGTAATTATAAAATGACTTTGAAATGGGTCCCTACTGGGCACTATAGTTATGGCCTTAACTTTACAGGCAAAAACACTGATTGATTTCTCAACAATGTGTGCAAAAACCCTTGAGTTTATATTGTCAAGTGCAGCCCATGTTTATATTTCACGTTTTACATGAGTTTTACTAAGAGTATTTCAGATTTCCAGATGTTATGTTTCTGTAGGAAATGAGTCAGGGGCATAGCTAACAATGGTGCAGCAGGTGGAGTTGCACCAGGGCCTACTGAGTGCCTGTACTCCAGGAGATAAAAAACGATCCCCACGTAAACCAGCAGTTGTATGTGGCAGTCAATGAATGTGAAAGAGTGAGTTTATGTAAGTGTTTTTGTGAGTGTGAGTGAGAATGGGGTTCAGTGCGCGTGTGTGACTACATTTGTGAGTGACAGTGAATGTTAGTGAGAATGAATACGTGAGAGTGAAGGAGTGTGAATAAGTTAGAGTGAGTGAGGGGGAGATTGTAAGAGGGAGTAACAATGAGCAAGGGGGATAGCTAAGATTGGAGCAGGAGGTGCAGTTGCATCAGGACCCAGGGGCCTGAGGGGCCTTTGAACCTAAATTATTAAAACAGCCCAACTGTGCACCAGGAGTTCAAATCAGAGCCCCCTGTACACCAGCATTTATGATTGAGAGTCAGTGAGTGTGAACGAGTGAGTGTGTGTGTAAGTGTGTTTGCGATTGAGTGAGTGAGAATCTGTGACTAAGAGTAGATTAGTGTGTGAGTAACAGTGAGTGTGAGTATGAGTGAGAATGATTAATTGAGAATGTGTGAGTGAGGTGAGAAAGAGTTAACGAGCGAACTAGTAAGTGACTGTGACTGACACAAAGTGTGCGACTAGGAGTATGTTTTTAGCAGGTGTTCTGTTAGTAAGTCCGTTACTTGCCGTGGCATAGTCAAGGTATTCGTTCGTTTATGGGTACACCCAAGGTAACATGCTGCTGCTGGAATATTTGAAGTAATTCTTGGCATTGACGGAGAACAATGTGGCAAAATACAAGCCCTGACACACTGGAAGTAGTTCTAGTCTTATGGGGACCCCTATGCCACATTGCTGGTGCTGGCATATTGAATGATACTTTTAGCGTTTGATAGAGCCGCCGCGGCCCGTGGAGGGAGTTCCGGTGGGGCAGAAAGGCGGGGTGGGGGAGGGGCAGGGTGGGACGTGCTAAACACCGGAATATGGATAATTGGAGGTCAGTAAACAATTTAATAAATAAAACGAATTTCATAGCATGTCCTGCATCGCCTTTCCGCCCCACGGAACTCCCTCCATGGGCCGTGGCTGTGAGAGGGTGACCATGGTATATTGGGGATGGACAGTTGGGTGAAGCAAATCATGAGAAAAGGCCTAGCTTTGACATACTGGAAAGAATGTTTTACATATGGGTTACCCATAGTGTCAAAGCTGTATCAATGGCAACATTCTGGTGCTGGAGTATTATAAGTAATTCTTGAAATAAGGGGTTACACAAGACACAATTCTGGCATTGGCACACTGGAGGTAATTCTTAACATATGGTGGCACCTAAGGCAATTTATTTTATATAAATGGAGAGGCTTCATGGTAAGCATCCTTCTCCTGTCATTGGGAGCCTGGAGAGGCCGGCGCACAGTCAGTGTTCATGGAAACATGAACGCCCTTTCTCATAAATGCAGTTAAACACAAAGAAGTAGCAGTGTGTCCATCAGTGGCAGCTCCTTCGCTAAGGCGCAAGAGCGTCGCCCCACTGATCTTTGAGCAGTGCAAAAAAAAAATGATAGTAACGTGACATTATTATAATTTTTTTTTTGCTCATGACTGGGAGCCAAGTAAGAGGGCGGGCCTGGATATATTAGGGGGAGGAATGGTTTGCACTCCCTAAGTGCGCATGACGGTTTAGACGGCCAAACAGTCATGTGCACATTGCAAGCTCCCCATCAGGCTGTAATGCACAGCCTGGTGAGGAACAAGCACAGACTTCCAGTCCCTCTCTGAGCGCCAAACCACGGCGCTCAGACCAATCACAATGCTGCTGTAAAGCAGTGCAGTGATTGGCTGGGAGAGTCTGGGAGCCTGGGTTCTTCCGTTCTGCCAGTACTTCTGCGAGATTAAGGATGGAGGAGAGGTGGCAGCGACGGTGTCGTTCCCAGGTACGTTTATTTTATTGTTCATCCCACCACCCCCGTTCCAAGGCAACCCCCACTGGTGCCCATAGTTTATGGGTATTATGTGCAACTCATATCTGGCAGGGCACCACCCAACCAACCACCACTAATAAGTCCCCTTTTATAGCCTATAATTTTTTAGCAAAACTTAAAATAAAATTATGTTTTTGAATGCAATACTTGATCCAATTTGTACGCAAATTTCTCAGGTGGAAACTGGCCATAGCGGGCACCGGGCAATCCCCCGGTGCGTCGCACTGGTGGGGGCCGTTTTTGGGCCTCTGGGGCCGTTTTTGGTACCGTTGCAAAATCGGCCCTGTACCAAAATCGGCCAAAAACCGGTCTCGGCTCTGCGGCACCTCCAACTACCCCCCCCCCCCCCCCCCGGTGGGGATTGGGGGGGGGGGGGGTCGGGCGGCGGGCGAGCACTTTACCAGGGCCGGTTGTGGCTCCCAGTCCGGCCCTGTATTTGCCTTTCCACTTTCAGAGATCACCAGCCGCCACTGCCGTGCAAGCATCCAGTTTTATATCTTCTCAGGATAACTGGGACTGCAAGATCCCTCGCTCTGTATGCAGTATATCAGTCAGCTACATTACTTTCAGAAAACGCTTCACCTGTCCTGCATCGGAGACGTTTCCTCTGCTGCTTGTATAAATTACTATTTATTAATATTTATCGTGTGCCCCCAGAGCTTTGCACATGGGAAATAGCTCCAAGCAGCAATTTATTAATTCAGCGATACAGGGAAGACTCAGAGCATGACCTCAAATCTGGTATCAGAGCACCACCAAGTGGACAAATGAAAGACCACTTATGTTCCTTCCCTGGCCCATTAAACACAGTAGGTCTGGCGTTGGCTACCAGACTTTTGCCTTTCTTAATGCCTGTTTTTTTGGTCATGGTTATTGTAAAACTTCATTTTGGGGGAGCTGATGGGCATACGATAATATAAGAAAATATTGGTTTAAATCATGCATTTGTTTTGCTCTCAAAAACACACACTGCCATAGTTGTGACTGTGTTTCTTGAGCTAGAGGAGAATGCCATCTCTCACAATCACGAGGGTTGAAGTGAGCTGACCCATTGCCCCACAGCCCACTGCACTCATTGCCCTTTCATGTCTGCTGTGGTGGGTGGAAGAAAATGTGAATGACACAACAACAGATCGGTCGAAGACCAGGGCTGGCTGGTTAAACTACATATTATAAGCCTTCCTCTTTTTTAAGGTCATAATGGAAAAATTGCCATATGGACCCATATTACATCTCAGGTTCTGGTGGCATTTACAAACCAGGGTAGTTAATTTATGTGATTTTATGGCTTCCGTTTTTACTACATAACTTTGGATATATCACATTAGCTGTATAATTTGTATAGATTTGTATATTTACAGAAAAATATTATTTTTAGCTGAAATGGATGCAAAGAAGACTGCCACAATAGGTGCTGCATGCCTTTTTGATGAATAATTTAGATATCTTTCCTGCACTATATGGTTCTTTATGCTGGATATTCCCAGTAGCCCTGGCAATGGTAAAGCTCTGCAGAGTGGTTTGGAGGCTGTCAACATGATGATGAAATCCATATTTCACGTGAATCCGTGAAATAGTTTTCATATTTCACAGTTCCTTGTGAAATATGGGATTTATACTCCTGCATTCTGTGCAATAACCGCACCCACACATGTTATATATGGCCAGACAGACAGACAGACAGACAGACAGACAGACAGACAGACAGACAGACAGACAGACAGACAGACAGACAGATAGATAGATAGATATAGTTATGGTATGCATGCAGACACACAGACTTTAATATGCTATTTAGTACCAATGTTAAGTGTGGGGAGTGGTTAGGAATTACGAGAGGTGAAACCTTAAGTGAGCCATAAGCCCCTCACATCGTTCAACAGTGGTAATATAGATCATATTGCACTGTATACGTGGCTTATGCCATGGCATTGTTTCATTTATATATTGTTTTAATTAAAACAAAAAAATGTATTTAACTAAAATCAGAATGCAAGTCGTTTAAGTTGTGCATTAGAGTAAAATCACAATGAAAAGGCCTTGTGAGTGTTAGAGCAGTTGTTTCCCTGTGTAGAGTCCTTATACCACAACACCTGTGACTCAGTAAAGAGTGCGTTTCTCGTTTCTCTGTTTGTAATAGTATAGCCGCTCTAAACAACTGTTGTATATATTTATTCCATGGCACACAAAAAAATATGGCCAATAACTTGTTATTTATAGCAACTATAATGTAAAATAGAGATTCACACATGTATTGCAACAGTGTGAAAGTCACATTTGTTGTTATTGCTACTGTACTACATAAGTGGCTTGAGACACCAATGCACACATTCAACATTGCCCCTTGTTTAATTAGTAAGAAAAAGTTTCAAACATCTCTGTACTTAGCCATAGCTCATTGTTCCCTTAGCAGTCTATTTCTGAAAACCACGGAAAGTCATAATATGCAAAAGCAATCAAGAAGCATTGGTAGTTCTGTTGTTCTAGCAGTAGCTTCAACAGTCTCATCTGCATATTGTTTATTCAACAGTCTATAAATGAAAGCTGAATAATCAGGGTCCATTGTAAGCTTTAACTTGCTGGCAGCAGCTTCAACAGACTGAGCATGATCAGTGCCTCTTGTTTATTCAACAGTCTGCTCAGGAAGGCTGAACATTCTAGTTGCAGTCAGAGACCATTACTAACTCTGCTTTGCTAGCACAGTCATACTTTGCACAGCAGAAATGTGATTTTTGAGTGTAGCAAAGCCTGTATTCTTATTTAGATAAATGATTGTGTCTTTTTACTAGAAATCAGCAGTATAGTCAGTTTTTCACTTACTGTTTTCAATAAACATTTCTCTGTTGGAAAAACATTAACATTGTTTCCATGCTACTTGCACCACACTAAACATGTAATAAAATATATATATATATACCAGGTGTTGGAATTGGGCATTTTTGCAGGGTTATTCTAAAACATTTAGCTTCTTCCTCTTATTTTCCAGACCTGTTTTTATTGGCTGTAGGACTCTGGGCACTTTACCACTGCTGATCAGTGCTAAAGTGCATATGATTGATCTCTGTGTATTTTATGAGTATAATCGGTTATCCATGATTGGCATGTTTGATTTACTAGTAAATCCCTAGTAAAGTGCACTGAGTGTGCCAGGGCCTATAAATCAAATGCTACTAGTGGGCCTGCAGCACTGATTGTGCCACCCACAGGAGTAGCCCAGTAAATGATCTCAGACCTGCCACTGCAGTGTGCCATGTCAACCTGGCACGTGCAACTACTTGCTAGGCCATAACCTTCCCTTTTCTTACATTTAAGACATCACTCGGGTAGGCCGAAGGAAGCCCCATGTGCAGGGTGCAGTGTATGTGAAAGGTAGGACTAGTACTGGTGTGTGACATGTCCTGATAGTGAAATACTGCCATATTCCTTTTTTCACTATTCAAAGGCTATCTGTCCCATAGGATAACATGGGAGATACCTTGTAACATTTTACAAGTATTACTTCCCATGAGGCGAGATATAGGATAAAGTTTAGGCTTACTGAACTGAGAATTTTTTAATACATATTTTAGTAAAGATGGTTTTTAAATTGTGTTTGAAAATACCACGTTTAGAAAGTAGGCATTTTCTTGTTCGACCAGCGCTCGTGAAGTGCACGGCGCACCACCCAGCCTGCACTGCAGCTCTAACGCCCATCGATGCTTGCCAATGCCTGTGGTTATCGACTGTGTCCGATGCCAGGGCTTGCACCGACTACATCAACGCCAGCACCTGTATCCAGTTATCGTGGTGCAGACAACCACTGAGGGTGACTACACGAACTCGCTGAGTTTGCAGCGTCACCAGAACTGACTTCCCCTATCCTAGATTTGA